>NW_007377676.1:101363-264244 GCF_000475195.1 Diaphorina citri
ACTCCAAGTCAACGCTCATTTCATAACTTAGAAAATCCAGTCTATGCCTATTGTGGAAAGAATGTTTACCTGTAAGAATAAATAGGTAGTTTATTTTGAAAGAACCAAGTACCAAGACTTGGTAGCTATGCCCTGGTAAGCCCAATTCCATAGAATAAGCTTAAACACTTTAGGCTTGTTTTAGGGCTAAAATAGCCCCTCAGAGGATTACGTACCTGGATTAGTGGGTTACTAATTTTGAAGTGAAAAAGAAGTCCCTCTTTTCAGTATCATACTAGCAAAATTCAAGTATAGTCATGGAGGAATCCAACTTAATTTTTTCAAGCAAAGCTTTTACAAAGCTATTGGAGTCTTTGCTTGATGCTTGATTCATCATCCGTCAAATATCAATGATAATTTGACGGATCCTCAAAACATATTAAAATTTTCCTACATTAGATTATCTAACGCAGTGTTATTTTGGGTTAAATTTGCTATATCAAACTGTGTATTGTAAGCACATTGAACAAAGAAGCATATTCATGAGAAGTTTTTTTATAGATTATAAGCTGCCTTTTTATTTAGTATTTACGTTGCTCTCCTGGTTTGATAAGATTTCCTCCTCAGATTGTTTTTTCTTCTTTTTAGCTAAATCCCCTTTAGGGATGAGCTATTCATTTTTAACAAAAGATATGATGTAATAATAAAGTTGTAATGTTTTAGAGAGCCCAGCTTGTTTTACGAAATTGCGAACTAAAATTCAAAAGAATTCGAATATTTCGACCTCTCCCCTTAGCCATCCGCTTCTGGAAATTATCTTACAGACAAGTTTCCTTTACTGGATGCGTATGAGAGAAATCCAAGATACACTGACAGAAACGTGATTCATGTTTTGTTTTCTGTTGATGCGATAAACAATAAAAAGTTCATCGACTACCAAGTCTGTCTGGTGACAAAATCGACTGCTAACCAGGAGACCACGAGTTCGAATCCCGTCAGACGCGGTGATTATCCGTCTATTTTTGTAAAGTACAAGAACCCTTTCTATTTTCTACGTTGATATTATTGAAGTATTTGAGAAACAATATGACAGATACCGGAAAAATTATCTTGAATCAAATGAGACTGAGCAAAAGAAGATTTTAAAATTGATGACCAAGGTATTTTGCGGTTCAAAAGATCTCCAAAGGTTAATGGGAAAATACACCAGTTAAAAGATAAACAAATAAATGGTCAAGATGTTGAGAAAGCCTTTCATTTCAACCTTGCACATAGGTTGTCTTACAAGATAAAAAGATTTTTATACGTATCCATGGTAGATATGTAATAATAAAGTTGTAATGTTATCTGTCCAGAGCTACCAGAGTCATTTGTAATATGATAATATCATTACAACTATCAGAGTACCTCAAGGAGAAAATTTTCATTCATGAGGACTCAATTATATGCAACATTACAAGAGTATGTAGTACATGTAAGGGTATCTATCATTAGGATACGGTGGATATACCTATAAATTATGTATATTGCCACAACAATAATGATAAAAGTGGTAACTTGGTAGGAAATGACATTAGCTTGACCATTGGTTATTTTATATTTCTATCAGAACCTACTAAACTATGTAACTTGTTTAAGCACTTTATTTATTCTAACCTCTCAAGCTGTGTCCTGATAAAAATGGTAACTTGGTAGGAAATGACATTAGCTTGACCATTGGTTGTTTTATATTTCTATCAGAACCTACTAAACTATGTAACTTGTTTAAGCACTTTATTTATTCTAACCTCTCAAGCTGTGTCCACACATAGTCGATGGCCGTGTGGACAACTTGAAGCTAGACTTTTGAAAGCTTTTAAAGTCGGATGAACCATATGATTCGTAAAAAATGGGATTTACAGCTTTCTTCTTCAACAACGTTTTGGTTATTGGTTATTTTTCACGAGGAATTCTATATGTAATCGTGTGATGTGATGGAGTAAGAAGTGTACCTATTTTGGTGGTTCAAGAATTGGTCCAATTGATAAATTATCTTGTATTCCCTGGTTCTGGATCGACTGCTGACTCTGCAGAGCTGGGAATATTTCAGGCCATACTAGGTATGTACTTAGTTATTTACCTATGTACTCTATGTACCTTGTGTACCTCTTTACTCAAGCACTCTCATTTAGTCACAGATTTAACGTTTATAAATAGAAATCATTTCAACATGACGAAAGGGCGTTTCTCGTAAGAATGTACTTAGTTATTTACCTATGTACTCTATGTACCTTGTGTACCTTTTTACTCAAGCACTCTCATTTAGTCACAGATTTAACGTTTATAAATAGAAATCATTTCAACATGACGAAAGGGCGTTTCTCGTAAGAAAATCACTGCATAGGAGAGAAGAAAAAATCTGACTAGTTTTTATAAAATCTGACGAGGAAATAAACTAAGAGCCTCTACGCTGCACCTCTTTATTGAAATTCTTTCCATGGGTATTCCATTCGTTTGTAATCATATTGGTATCAATGGTATCACTAAGAGAATAAAATCCATGTAAAAAGGACAAATTTTGCACTTTATCCTTAAAAGGTCCTATTGCATTTTTATATTTTCATTTTTTAATGCTGCTGTGGGATTTGAAACACAGTCAGCTCGTTTACGAATCCAATGTCTTAACCAACCAGCAGTTTTTATGAAATCTGACGAGGAAATAAACTAAGAGCCTCTACGCTGCACCTCAATATTGAAATTCTTTCCATGGTATCACTAAGAGAATAAAATGGTATCACTAAGAGAATAAAATCCATGTAAAAAGGACAAATTTTGCACTTTATCCTTAAAAGGTCCTACTGCATTTTTATATTTTCATTTTTTAATGCTGCTGTGGGATTTGAAACACAGTCAGCTCGTTTACGAATCCAATGTCTTAACCAACCAGGTACTTCACCAGGGAAATCACTCACAACTTAATAATGAAGATAAGATAAAGAAATTCATTTGTGTGAGCTTAATCTCTTAAATTATCGATGTTTTCTCTGATTTTCATGTCTATTGAGATTCGAACCACTATTCCCTCAGTAAGGAATCCAATTAGCAACTGTATTACTGAGACTGATCACTGATTACGAGTAGGTACTCTCTATACGTAGAGGTACGAGTATTTCTTGGAAAATATGGTAAACTAACCCTAACGGACAAGGAAAAACCCCATCTTTTGACACGGTCAGCCGTGGTCAAATCGATCGGTCGATTAGGCACCCCATGGTTTTGATCTTCTGTGAATTACCAAAGTTCATAAGTGCCTCATGGTATTGCTTGTCGATATACGAGGAAAAAATATTAAAATTTCAAGAATTTAAGGCCGTCATGGCGTCAATTTGCCCATAGGCATTCAACGTGTTCCGACAGTAATTCCACCAATCAGGGTCTAAGCAAAGCGTCACAGAAACATTTTCTACCATTAAATTTGTCCTTTGAAACTCTGTTAGTTCGTGGTCAAATTGGTAAACTAATAAAATCAACAGAAGTCAGTTATTGCTACCTGTATATCTGCAGGGTTTTTTTCTGATCCCTCATTTGTGTGAGCTTAATCTCTTAAATTATCGATGTTTTCTCTGATTTTCATGTCTGTTGAGATTCGAACCACTATTCCCTCAGTAAGGAATCCAATTAGCAACTGTATTACTGAGACTGATCACTGATTACGAGTAGGTACTCTATATTTTCTTAATACGAGTGATTACTTTGTGATAAATCCGATTATTTATACAAACAAAATGATCGATCATCAAGTCTATAATTTCTTACGTTCTGCTAAATTAAACATGGTCCATCGGATCGCCTAGTTAAACAGAAGCAAGTTTCAACGTTAACGTGTAATCAGTCAATAATAAAACTACAGGTATTAACAACTAGTGGTATTATGGTTATTGGTTATACATAGATAGCTAACCTAAGAATAAGAAAATGAGTGCAAAAAGCAGGCTTTACGAAGAAAAGTAAATAATTATCGAGTATGTAGTACCTACCTATCTACATACATACGTACATACCTAGTTTTTTTTTATTATTATTATTTATTATTTTTTTTAAGAGGTTCGACAGAGGGAACTGTAACTGCTATGGTCTAGAAGATATAAATATAAGTAACTATTTGTCAAGATATCCAAGAAAAGGGATCAATTTAAAGAAGAATTTTGAAAATGTCCTTCCTAAAAAATCTTCTTTAAAGCCGAACAACATGGTCAACTTCGGTTGAACTTAACAACTTTTGATTCTGCAAATATTTTTGGGGTTCCATCGTTTATTATTTAAAATAAATAAATAAATTCTACTGTCTTTATTCCGTCTAAAACGCTAAAAAAAGAACCTTAAAAACTTCAAATATTGTAGGTACACATAGATATCTATTAAAGTCAAAAGTGAAGTTCAGAAAAAGAACTAAAAATGATTTATCATCCGAGAGGAAACCGATTTCTGATAGACTGTAATTACAACAACGTGTATGGCATACAGTATGAGTTCATTACCAATGCATTGTTATCAATAGGTGTGGGTGTAGAAATGCAAAACAATAATGCAGGCTAAATTGGCCAACGTTATGTCTTTCCTAAAAAAAAAAAAAAAAAAAAAAGGGGGAATTCCTGGATTTTATTTCCTCTTCTATTTTACGTACCCTAACCCAAAACAAAGCAAACATAATTTTGTAGGTACAACTGTTGTTTTCTTATGTTTTACAACATCTATCTTGTATTGGCATAGTGAGGTATGATGATCTTGATCTCTTGATAGAGGGAACAGTAACAACGAAGCTTTGTTCACGATAAAGTTCCCCCCCCCCAGGCGGGAGTCGAATCCGCGACTTAGCGCTTAGGTACAAGGTAGGCGGGTTTTTTCCGCACATTTCAAAAAATCAAATCATGAATCTTTGTGGTAAAGCAGAGAGCTTTTTCACAACTTTGTAGGTATCACAGTATTACAAGTCGTTTATTTACTCAATCATCATATTTATCATCGCTCGTTTCTTTGACTTGTAATGCCGCCACTGGTCGCTACTCAATAAAAGTAGCCACTCAATTGTCTTCACGAGGCCAAGTGCACCCTGAACGCCAAGCACAGAGCCGAAAAAAAACTGCGGCCCCGCCGGGAATCGAACCCGGGCCTCCTACGTGCAAGCCTAGTGTGATACCCACTCGGCCACGGAGGTTGCTCCATTATATTTAACTCCAATTTTCATTTCAGAGTACAATGTCGGAATGGAGGCTCGTGTTTTGGCTCACGTTCATAATTCTGGCGGTCACCAATCTATTCTATCTCGTGTTCGGCTCGGCCGAAATACAACCCTGGAACGACCCCAACCCTGTAGTACAAAAGCCGCCCCCCCGAAGTGAAATAGAAATCGGCCCAGAACCCGAATAGAGTGCCCCAAAACCCGAATAGAGTGCCCCAGAACCCAAATAGGGGGATGCTTGTAGATTGAGTACGAATAGACTATCTTTGGACAAGCAACCACACTAGTAGATCATTGATGGCCGAGGCCACAAGTGAGCGTATTTGGATTAACTTCGGATCAAGCAATCTGATTGGGGTTGATTTCAAAAAATTCCGCCCGGGGCGGATTTTATCCTGATGGGATAATGTTCGTTCTCGGAACGGCTGGCTTTTTCCTATCCTGTCTTCCTTCTCTCTTCGATTTCGGGACGATAAGACCATAGCAGTTACAGTTCCATCTGTCGAACCTCTTATATAAAAAAAGTTTTTTTTTAAGTTAGTTATTTAAGTAGGTATGTTCATTAAGTACAAACTAAAGGTATAGATAGCTCCATTCCGTATTATGTAGGTACATCTGTACGTACAATAATGTACTAACAATATACCTAGCTATTAGGACATAGCTGCGTATAGGTAATAATGTACTTGACTAATTAACTCAGCAAAAGCAAGGATCGAGGCGTATTTAATTACTCATAATTTTAATTACTCAATTGCGTGCTGACTACTGCGTGTGGTATGTTTTTCCAGAACTCACACAGAATCTGGCAATCGACTTATTACAACTCCAAGTCAACGCTCATTTCATAACTTAGAAAATCCAGTCTATGCCTATTGTGGAAAGAATGTTTACCTGTAAGAATAAATAGGTAGTTTATTTTGAAAGAACCAAGTACCAAGACTTGGTAGCTATGCCCTGGTAAGCCCAATTCCATAGAATAAGCTTAAATGTAACCGAAAAGAAGACCCAATGAGAAAGTTACAACTTTATGAGCAACTTGTTACCCTTTCAGTACCTAGGGGGCTTGGTTTACCAGTGGTCATTTGGTCAGGGGTACAGAAACACTTTAATAATACTCTGTAAGGATTTTTATCACAGTTTATTTTCCTTTAACGTAACCAAGGTAGAAAAACCAAGCTTGATTGAAACACCAAACCTTAGTAGCTTGATTGTTTTAACCAGCACGGTTGTTTCATTATTTTTCAAATGGTCATTCCTGATTGTTTTCCAAGAGCTTGATTGCTAGGGGTTTAATTAACGTCACTGTATAACTACTAAGGGGTTTTCGTGACGGGGTTTTACTCTCCTGGCATCTAAACTTCTCCTCTAGCCTGAGCGGGCCGGGAAAAGCCAGCCATCGCCCAGATGACCCATAGATATAATTTTCCCTAGGGGCCAGTTTTTGTTTCAATTTATAGCCTATTTTCCTTTCGTAATGGTAATGTACATTAGCTTAATTCGAATTTTTCTTTCTCTTACATTACGTTCTCCTACCTTTACGTTAACTTTCCCTCCCCTCCTTTCAGCAATATTAAAACTAAAAGGCAAGTGTTTAATAAAATCACTCTTATGACGATGAAGATGGGCTCCTAATTCTATTGTTCCTATTAAAATAAACTATATCAAGATATGTAGGTATATCAACATATACCAAAGAATTATTAAGACTATTATTAATATCATGCATTGTACTGACAAGAAGGACCTTCCAAGTAGAATTGTACGGAATTTAGTTCATTCATTGAATTATTTATAACAAAATAATATATTGTAGATTGTGACCATTTTGACTGAATGTATTGAAGAAGTGACTGAAGGTCTACGTAAAAAAAAAATCAAACTTTTAAAAGCTTACAATTAAAACATGAAATTTGTTCGGAACATGGGTTCTTTATTTATTTGGTAGTCGAGGAAAAAAATGTTGCTGTTGGAAATCATGATTTCAGAAAATCTCTCCTCCTTTCATGAATTTTGTAATGTGGCTCTTTTCTCGCATTACGATTCGCCATATTGTTTTTTTACTTCCTTCGTTATTATTTATCCCCACTCCTCATTTTTTATCCCCACCACCGAAAAACGTAATGTTAATGTACATTAACATTACGAAAGGAAAATAGGCTATTAATTGACAACATTTGATCACTGATTTCTTTCTCAATATTTGCTGTCATATCTGTCCGTTTTGTATTTCATCTCTCAACCTACAGTTGAAATCATCATATAAGAATTGTTGTTCAGTCAAACATAACGTTTACCGCAACTTTATCAAATATCGAAATCAAGCTTGATTGCTAGGGGTTTAATTAACGTCACTGTATAACTACTAGGGGTTTTCGTGACGGGGTTTTACTCTCCTAGGATCTAAACTTCTCATCTAGCCTAAGCGGGCCGGGAAAAGCCAGCCATCGCCCAGATGGCCCATAGATATAATTTTCCCTAGGGGCCAGTTTTTGTTTCAATTTATAGCCTATTTTCCTTTCGTAATGGTAATGTACATTAGCTTAATAAGCACGAATTCTCTCTAATCAAATAGAATTACATTTTGTGCAATCACTATATTCACTGTTCATTATTATTGTATCAATAATTATATTCCATGGGTAGCAGAAATTCGCGACTTGGGTTTTGTATTACGTAGCAAAAAAATGTGACTGTTGGAGACTTTTCTCCTTTCATGAATTTTGTAATGTGGCTTTTTTCTCGCATTACCATTCGCCATATTGTTTTTTTACTTCCTTCGTTATTTTTTATCCCCACTCCTCATTTATTATCCCCACCACCGAAAAACGTAATGTTAATGTACATTAACATTACGAAAGGAAAATAGGCTACTAATTGACAACATTTGATCACTGTTTTCTTTCTCAATATTTGCTGTCATATCTGTCCGTTTTGTATTCCATCTCTCAACCTACAGTTGAAATCATCATATAAGAATTGTTGTTCAGTCAAACATAACGTTTACCGCAACTTTATCAAATATCGAAATCGGCTTCCTATCATTGGTGGTTTAGAAAATCACTTATTGAATTAGAGGAGCTACATGTAGTTGCATAAGTGGATAATTAGATCTAGGAGTCATTATGCATCGTAGTGGTTAGGTTTGCCTGGCTAATAATAGGTACCGAGGTACCTACGTAAACAATATTTAACAATGGCAGTTTCCTGGTGATTTTAGCACTTCAATTTGAACCGAGTCAGAGACAACCACAATATGACGTTTATTTTTCCAAAATATGACTCTAAAAATATGACCTTTATGACCTTTATTTTCCTCAAATTATGCATCGTAGTGGTTAGGTTTGCCTCGCTAATAATAGGTACCGAGGTACCTACGTAAACAATATTTAACAATGGCAGTTTCCTGGTGATTTTAGCACTTCAATTTGAACCGAGTTGGTAAGTACGAGGTCTAGCAGTATTGGCAAAATATAATTAAAGAGGAGTTGTATTAGTGGATGTGCCAAAGCACCAAGTGCAAGAAGAAATCAATTAACTTTACTTACCGTTGATCGCAAGTTATCGTCAGTTTTGGATAATTTTCATTGTCGCAGTACACCTAGAACAAAAAATTAAAATCAGAGTTTATAAATTGTCTAAATATAATTGAGAGGAGTTGGTATTAGTGGATGTGCCAAAGCACCAAGTGCAAGAAGAAATCAATTAACTTTACTTACCGTTGATCGCAAGATATCGTCAGTTTTGGATAATTTTCATTGTCGCAGTACACCTAGAACAAAAAATTAAAATCAGAGTTTATAAATTGTCTATGTAACATTGTAAAGCACAAGAAAATTGGAATAGTTGTCACAGTTATCAGAATTTCACCAATATCAGCTATGGCAAATCGAGAGTGCCAAATACAAAATATTGATTGTTGAAAAAATAGCTAAAGGAATAGGTAATTAAAAATTGATTAATTTTCACCAAAGATCAATAAACCCTTGAAAACAACTCTCACCTAACAATACCGTTAAGGTCTCAAAATGTCACCATTCAAACGTGTACTTATTTGGTCAATAACTCGACAACTGTGCACTTGGTTGTTGATCAATCTTAATTGATCGCAATAAAATACGTTTTTAATTGTATCTCCATCATGTCACCTACAACTCTAGGCATATCTCTGCCTACTTGAACACTCGTTAAACCTGCTTGGGTCGATAAGGTGAGTCGAAGAAGTGTGTTATCGGCAAATAAAATAATTATCGAGAATAAATAGGTTTTGAGATAGCGAGTAACTAGCAATAAATCAGATTTTTATACCCATAAGTGCTCAATATTTGTATCAATGAAAAGTTTTTATGGTTTTGCAAGAGAACCTAGGCCACGTTCAAGTGACAGGATATTAACGAAATACTTGTCTCACTTGAGGGGGCACTTGTCTTGTAATTGGAATAGTGTGGGTTCGATTCCAATTAAGGACATTTTCTACCATTAAATTTGTCCTTTGAAACTCGGTTAGTTCGTGGTCAAATTGGTAAACTAATAAAATCAACAGAAGTCAGTTATTGCTACCTGTATATCTGCAGGGTTTTGTGGAAAATGCAAAGACTTATACGACTGCATAGTTGCACACAACAAGTGTGATATCGACATCTCATTTGAAACTTTGCTCTGTTTACCTACCTCGTATACGAAACTTTCTACCATATTGAATTCATATCCCTTGACATATGAAAATACGTTCTTTGCTTTTACGGTTCAACTGTTCTCCTTATTTCCTTCTTTCAGACTTTAATTTTCGTTCTCGCTTTTCTTTTTGGAGCTTTTTAGCTGTAAAGTTGACAGCATATATGAATTACTTCCTTATTTTCTCAGCTTCTAACCCTTTAAGTTCGATGAGAGTTGCATAAAGTGGAGATATTTCTACAGTAAAGAAACTTCAAGTGTCCGATTTTTAGCATTAGAGATTCATACAGGTGGATCCTTCGAGATTCAAGACTACCGTTTAACCGTTGTATTATAGGTCATTCAATGATTATAGTAATAGTTTGATGGATGATAATTATTATTCGTCAAATATCAAGAGCGTGAGTTCATTTCTCGCTTTTCTTTTTGGAGCTTTTTAGCTGTAAAGTTGACAGCATATATGAATTACTTCCTTGTTTTCTCAGCTTCTAACCCCTTAAGTTCGATGAGAGTTGCATAAAGTGGAGATATTTCTACATAGTAAAGAAACTTCAAGTGTCCGATTTTTAGCATCAAAGATTCATACAGGTGGATCCTTCGAGATTCAAGACTACCGTTGTATTATAGGTCATTCAATGATTATAGTAATAGTTTGATGGATGATAATTATTATTCGTCAAATATCAAGAGCGTGAGTTCATTGCTTGCCTACTCTACACTGACCTATACCTATAAATCTGTGATGGATAGAACCGAAGGTGGAAGTTTCTAATTCGGAATGAAAGTCTTGACTGACACCTGTACCGTTTACACTGGCTATACCTTGAGTTATTTCAAATGCAAATCTAATATTGAAGATGAAGATACAATCAGCAGATTTGAATTAACACGCGGTATGTACCGTACATAGCAAATTTCATTTATTTACCCATCAAAACTGTTGAAGAACACCGATGCAATAATGAATTGGCCAATAGTAATATTCATGTCTAGTACGTTCATCTCAATGTTCATCTCCCAACAAACCTGTTCTGAAGATGAATAAGAAATTCTTTGAAATGTTCAATTCTTATCTTTTCTATAATGTTTGCTGTTGAAGAACACCGATGCAATAATGAATTGGCCAATAGTAATATTCATGTCTAGTACGTTCAGCTCAATGTTCATCTCCCAACAAACCTGTTCTGAAGATGAATAAGAAATTCTTTGAAATGTTCAATTCTTATCTTTTCTATAATGTTTGACCTAGAAGTCTGGTGCTCTTAGGTTAACACTATTTTGTCCTGGTTCCCTGATGGGTGCAATTGGGAATTAAAGTAAATGTTAACTATAATTTAGAGATAAAGTGTTTCTCTTTTTCTTGCAATTCATTCAATTGGTACCCTGAACTTTTGTCGAAATATATGAAGCTACAACCGTGTAACTTTTGATTTCATGCTATTAGACATTGAATTCCTCCGGGGATATCAGAGAAGAACCAGATTTTAAACTGCTCAGATTATAGGTAGAGGTAGGATTATTTCTTGGAAAATATGGTAAACTAACCCTAACGGACAAGGAAAAACCCCATCTTTTGACACGGTCAGCCGTGGTCAAATCGATCGGTATACAACTGGACTCCGAACGGGACCAAACGTTGTTGATCCATTTTGAAACATAGATAGAAAAATTAACAAAATTCTTGGGAATGAAACAATAATAGGGTTCAATTTTCTGGCAAATTACTTGCACGTGTTGCACACATTGCTCTCGGTTACAAATTCTAAACGCACAATTTTGCACTTTTGGTGATATAGTTTAAAAATTTGAACACGAAAGGGCATGGATCTACCATCACGTATAGGTACGTAACATTTCATTTTACTCATACATAGGTATAAATAAATTTGTAGGATTTTCCCAATATCTCAATAATCCTAAAATCCAATGCCATGCTGGCACCGGTCGCTATGCGCATTTATATGTCATAGCTACTCATTTTCCTCACGAGGCGGAGTGGGCCCCGCACATACATAGGTATAAATAAATTAATTTAGGTAATACTTGTGATAGATAGTAAAGTTAGAAATTAGATGATAAAATATGTAATTTGAAAAAGGATGATAGAATATTGATAACAACTAACTGTAGCTATAGCTACCTTGGTACATCTGCAGTAGATCTTCTAACCTTCGAGTAACTAATAGGCTTCAGATAAGAATAATAATTATGCACTATTAGGATCAGGGCATCTGTAAGTCATTTTCTACCCATCCCTAAGTCTTCTTTATCTCTAAATGCTAATGCCTGATTCCTAATGCAAGTGAATGCATCTTCTAGGTATTTAGCGCCTTGGATGTGTGCATAAAAGTAGGTCTATGTGTCAAGCTAGAAATAGAATTTCATGGTTTTGTTTGTTTATAATATTAGGAGTAATAGTCACCTTCGTACGTATAAGATTATCTTCATACAATGAAAGTTATCATTTTCACCTCACCTACCTATATGATATCCAGTAAATAATCTACTTGGGGACTCCATAGTTCTTACTCTTCAGTGCTAATACTATTGATGTTCCCAAATTGTTTTCACGAAATCGTTAGGTGTACCCAAAACCTAAGAGTCTTCATTGTGGAAAACAATATCTAGGATCTACCGACTTGACGCTATAGTGAAATTAGCGGAACCCAGCTATTTCAAAACCCATTACAAATTTACTCAGCTAATATCTGCATCAATGGTTTTTGCTAATGCCTGTAATCTGTAAAATTCTAGACCATATGTGTTCATTTCTATGCAATAAGGGTACCTATTATACATCCACGGGATCGGGGCTCTTGAGTGAAGTTTACTGGTAGATGTCTGTTTTTATAGCCTTTAGAGTGCTTTTCAGTACGTTCCAGCTATAGTGCACTAATGGCTGTAATCTGTAAAATTCTAGACCATATGTGTTCATTTCTATGCAATAAGGGTACCTATTATACATCCATGGGATCGGGGCTCTTGAGTGAAGTTTACTGGTAGATGTCTGTTTTTATAGCCTTTAGAGTGCTTTTCAGTACGTTCCAGCTATAGTGCCCATTAGATTTATAGGCATTCCTTGTATACGTCTTCATTTCATACACCTATTGCACCGCCTAAACTTCATTCAAATTCCTCTTCAGCGAGTTCTGGCTTCTCATGATTTTTTATTAACGTTTTGATTACACTCCTGTCTGAAATGCTATACAAATGCTTTATTAGCGGAAGAGAGCTGATTCAATCGGAGAATAAGCTGGATGCTGAATAGGTCAGAAAGATGGTCAATGAAAGGCCTTCTCTCCGATGATTATTTCCAGCGAACTCTCTTCATATTTTATGACCTCTACGGCTCAGACTGTATTGACTATTAGCTATCAGTGTTATAGGTACTAGGAGAATTATCAATATCATCGATGCTAAATCCTACATCCTGTTAGGTTAGAGGATATTAAAAAAATCTTATCTTTCAGGACTGACCAACAGGGAGAAAAAGTATGTATATGTATTTTCAAACGTTTATTTTTAAGGGCTTTCTTTTTGTGATGTGTACTCTTGAGCAGTTGGAAAAAAATATCTAGAAAATTCTAGGATTGTTTTTTCTTCTGACAAATGCCGGGATTAAACAAGGACTCCGCCCTGTCAGAAACTGAACCTAGGACCTCTAACTCTAAAGTCGAGTAAGCCTAGTGTACTAACCACCGAGCTGGGAGACTGAGAATTTCTTTGTGAGATTCGAACCCGGTCCTCCTGGATGTAATTCTCCCACAGATCTCACTGAGGGTACTGGGAGAATTCAAAGTTGTACTTCCGCGCATAACTCATGTTGGAATAGATGTTAGAATTTAATTTATGTTTCGATTCTTGGGTGTTCAGTTTCCGAGTCAAAACATGAAACTTGATGTTCGCATTGATGATTATTTTCAGCGAACTCTCTTCATATTTTATGACCTCTACGGCTCAGACTGTATTGACCATTAGCTATCAGTGTTATACTAGGAGAATTATCAATATCATCGATGCTAAATCCTACATCCTGTTAGAGGATATTAAAAAAATCTTATCTTTCAGGACTGACCAACAGGGAGAAAAAGTAATTATATGTATTTTCAAACGTTTATTTTTAAGGGCTTTCTTTTTGTGATGCAGTTGGAAAAAAATATCTAGAAAATTCTAGGATTGTTTTTTCCTCTGACAAATGCCGGGATTAAACAAGGACTCTGCCCTGTCAGAAACTGAACCTAGGACCTCTAACTCTAAAGTCGAGTAAGCCTAGTGTACTAACCACCGAGCTGGGAGACTGAGAATTTCTTTGTGAGATTCGAACCCGGTCCTCCTGGATGTAATTCTCCCACAGATCTCACTGAGGGTACTGGGAGAATTCAAAGTTGTACTTCCGCGCATAACTCATGTTGGAATAGATGTTAGAATTTAATTTATGTTTCGATTCTTGGGTGTTCAGTTTCCGAGTCAAAACATGAAACTTGATGTTCGCATAGAAACTTTGAGTTTGAAATCGATACGTAAGAGAGTTATCATGTTTTTTTTCTACCATGTTTGCTTTAGCTTGGCCACACTTGTATGTTATTGGGAGAGAGAAAAAACTCATGTTAAAAAAAAGAGTTATTTCTCAAACAACGTTCTATGCCATATTTTACTTCTAGCAGATATTATGTCATTTCAAAAGTGTCAATATTATATTTCACATGCTTATGGTTATGTAAGGTCTTCTCTTCAGTCAAATAATATGTCATGTTAAAATTGGTAGCAGAAACAAAAAAAAAAAAAAATCTCTCCAAAGAAAATTGTAATCTAAATCCTTCAAAAATTTACGTAGGTATAAAATTACCTAATTGGGCAGTTTATGTTGATGCCAGTTTCTCTCTTCTACCTTTAAAATTGTACATTAGGTATTAATCGTTGATTTTGATTAGAAAAGGGATTATCAACGGAGGGATTATTATTGATTGATATTTACGTAAGGGGTTTTATAGACCTCGTACAATGGCATAGATAAATTTAGGAGCGATAGCACTTGGTTCTAGTAAATTATGCACATAGGTAAGTCAGAGAAACTGCTAAATAATCCTATAAAAATAAATAATACTAATGAAAAATAAAATCCGTCAAAAGCGCTGAGCGTCTCTATGAGTAAATGACCTGTAAAGTCATACCTATTAACTACCTAAACGAACAGTTGTCTAATCTACCCTGTATGCAGTCAAGAAAGTTGATAACCTATAACCTTCCGGCTCTAGCTTACAGCCTTTTTTTAATCGTTGATTTTGATTAGAAAAGGGATTATCAACGGAGGGATTATTATTGATTGATATTTACGTAAGGGGTTTTATAGACCTCGTACAATGGCATAGATAAATTTAGGAGCTATAGCACTTGGTTCTAGTAAATTATGCCCATAGGTAAGTCAGAGAAACTGCTAAATAATCCCATAAAAATAAATAATACTAATGAAAAATAAAATCCGTCAACAGCGCTGAGCGTCTCTATGAGTAAATGACCTGTAAAGTCATAGCTATTGACTACCTAAACGAACAGTTGTCTAATCTACCCTGTATGCAGTCAAGAAAGTTGATAACCTATAACCTTCCGGCTCTAGCTTACAGCCTGAAAGGTTCACTTCAGGCTTACACCGCTTACATTAACAGCGAAGAAGTCGAAAATCTTATGAATAGTTTTAGAATGTTTAGGATTCCATATGGAATATAATTGCTCTAATTGGCTTACACTCGACTCGTGTGTTATAAGGTTTCATATTCATGTCTGCTCTCTCAAGTTTTCAAATCAATATCCAATTTTAAGTTGTTTTTTCGAAAAGTTTTTAGTTGTGGAAAACTTACGAGTCTGGTGAGACAGTCTTGTCATGTCACTAACTCAAGCTTCTGTCTACTGACTTGGAAGTTAAGCTTACAGAACTATAATAGATCTTAGATGACGTACTCCCGTCCTGTGTCCATACTTTATTTCTTTATCTCTCCATTCAATTTTACAACCTAAGAAAACGTTCGGAGAAATAATAAAAACTACATAAAAATAGGTAAAATTAAAACATAAAAGTACCAGTAATTGATTTCTGTTTAATGTTTCCAGAATTCCGATAGGTTGTTTGGTCTATGTTCCAAGGTACTTTCGATAGTCACCTGATAGGTTGAATGCTGAGCAGAACAGGTTCGTTTTGTTTTGATCTTTTGACTTCTCTTTACAACTTCAATATCATTTGCAAATTTGCAATTCTGATGAATCCTTAATCATACTAGAATTACTACGTACCTTTTTTTATGAAGAGAGAATCCATCTTGGTTATTTATTATATAACATATGTACCTAAGTATGTACGGTTTCATTCTTAATATACTACATCCAATAGGCAAAGCTACAAACGTATGAAAGTGTATTCTTCACATGTGAGAAACAAGAGAATTTATGTGAGCCAAGTAATATGCAGTAATAGGTTTGATGATTTGAAATTTTCACAGTAAAATGTTAATAATAAGATCTTCTAATTTATTATCAACTTTACACAACTCTTAGACTTGAATCCTTTTAATACCACCAAGCACTTCACTATGGCAGATTACATTTACAGGTCTAAAATACATTTGCTGAAGAAGATGTATGAGCATTCCAAGTTGAAACATATTTCACAGTTACCCAAATTAAATATATTGCAAATCTTGTATTGACATTTATACTTGGTAATATAATGCTCTAATAAATCGTATAACCATTGATATATTTTATGTTAAATACATGGGGACGACCATGCCATCACTTGTATGTCATCCGTACCAATAATAAACATTTAACATGTGTATCCACTATCTACTGACCTTAATATCTCATGTCTAGCTATCATTCTCATAGCTTGTACGAGTAGGTATAGGTGCACGTTTAAAGCTATATTCACAGTTACCCAAATTAAATATATTGCAAATCTTGTATTGACATTTTATACTTGGTAATATAATGCTCTAATAAATCGTATAACCATTGATATATTTTATGTTAAATACATGGAGACGACCATGCCATCACTTGTATGTCATCCGTACTAATAATAAACATATTTTAACATGTGTATCCACTATCCACTGACCTTAATATCTCATGTCTAGCTATCATTCTCATAGCTTGTACGAGTAGGTATAGGTGCACGTTTAAAGCTATAAAAATAGTAGATAGAAATTTTATGAATGAAACTTTCCTGAAATTTCGGAGTCCGCAAGGTCATCAGTAGGAGATTCCTGGTCATCAATAGAAGATTCCTGGAAGAAAGAATAGGATATTTTGATGAACAACCCCGTCACCTTTATGAATGGCTTAGGTTGGAGTCCGCAAGGTCATCAGTAGGAGATTCCTGGTCATCAATAGAAGATTCCTGGTCATCAATAGAAGATTCCTGGAAGAAAGAATAGGATATTTTGATGAACAACCCCGTCACCTTTATGAATGGCTTAGGTATAAATCGTTATTTAACAGTACCTGGCACCCACTATTCCTAACAGACATACTCGTACCAATTACAGTTTGGTTTTTGCTCAAATTCTACCTCCTCGGTAATAACAGTACCTGGCACCCACTATTCCTAACAGACATACTCGTACCAATTACAGTTTGGTTTTTGCTCAAATTCTACCTCCTCGGTAATCTAATCTACTTGAGAATTGACTTGTTACTCTTATTAGACAAAAGTTGATTGATTCTCAAACTGACCTATCACACTATCACTAATGCTCACACGTCATATGAAGGACCGAGCAACTTAAAATTAGTTCCTCATTACTCATTATTAACATTAACGTGTTAAAAGAACGAAACATGTTCTTGAGGTGTCTTTTTTGCATACAATAAAATACAATTGTTTCTATTAGATTGAGTGCACCCGAAGTCCAAGCACAGAGTCGAAATTTGACCTTGAAATATGGCCTGTCTAGGCCAGTATGTTGACCAATAGTGGATGTGCTAAATTTCCCACCCTCAGATATGTATTTATCTTCTTCCCCTCTTGATTCTAGACGAAAAAAGAACACCCATAGGTACTAGGCAAAATAGGGTTAAACTGTTTAATAGTGGCTAACTCGCCAGCTATGGGTTCCTGATCTTATGGTCAATCAGTTTTGGAATTAATAAAGTTAGTCGAATATTTGAACTTGACCGAACTGCACAGAAGTTTTCTCTCGCTATTTTAAACCCACTAAACAAAACTAAATATAATTGAATAAAAGAAAATCGTAAATTTGACCCATCTATTTTCATTTCGATTTTTTTCCCTTAAGAAGGATTTGCACCGGACAGAAGAGGATAAGGAAGCTGCGATGACCTCGTTTGACACACCGCTACAGAATCTTGTTCCCACTAAACAAAATTAAATATAATTGAATAAAAGAAAATCGTAAATTTGACCCATCTATTTCATTTCGAATTTTTTCCCTTAAGAAGGATTTGCACCGGACAGAAGAGGATAAGGAAGCTGCGATGACCTCGTTTGACACACCGCTACAGAATCTTGTCAATTATGAAGATTACAATGCAAAGAAATTAGAATGACAACGCGACCAGGTACAGCGATCGGTGTGTGAACGTCAAGAAATGGAACGTCAATTTTTTAAGTGAATCGGGGCTAAAAATTTATACTAAAGACTGCCTTCTTCTGAATGACCCTTTAACACCCCCTTTCCCGAAAGACTTTGTCAGATTTGCCAAATCAAATTGGAGAAAATCCTTCGTAATCCGTAGATAGTAGACTCAACTTGCTTAAAAAATAGTTGTTTTGTGATACTGACACGAAACTGCTACAAGAAACACGTGTTTCTGATCCTGATAGCCGGGGTTAAAACCACTTGTGTGTTTCGTTCACATTCCGGGGGTGGTTTCTAACCTCAGTGGTGCACGGTAGATTTCGGATCTGGAAGTTGGTGGTACGAGTCCCAAGTTAAGCCATAAACTTTAACGAGGTGCATCAGGGAAATGACAGTTGCGACAAGCATGTAAGAAGTAGTTACACAACTTTATTATCGTATCTTTGGTTGGGTGGAGGAGTTCACTGTGTGAGAATCCTGCCATAAAGCCTTAAAAAAAATCTCTAACTTTTTTTTTATTTTATCTATTATTTATTATAATTATTATATTTACTTAGTAGATGACCGTAGACAAGGGCAAGTCTGATCCAACCAGACAATCGACCAGTCTTCATCTCGTTCGCGCACAAGCTCTAATTGGACACCAAAACAATGCCAAGTATCAAACCAGACTGTTTGTTATGTCATTCCATTTTCCAGACTGCTCGTTCACGTGACATTTCTAGTTTTTTTTTTCACGAGAAAAATCCGCGCGGCCTTGTCAAGGTGTGCAATTCAATGACCTTGTCAATGTGTGCAATGCCGCACTTGCACGAGGTGCGCAATGGTGCACTTGCACGCTGGTATCTCTGGTACTATACTCGAGTAGCTAAACAAACACCTGCACAGAATACAAGATTCTGTAGCGGTGTGTCAAACGAGGTCATCGCAGCTTCCTTATCCTCTTCTGTCCGGTGCAAATCCTTCTTAAGGGAAAAAATTCGAAATGAGGAATTAAATCTATTCACATTTCTTTCTTGACAATTTTATTCTTTCTTGTTAACTAGGTACTCTGCAATTTTTCTAGAAATCTTCCGTCTTTATTTTGCTCGAGGTCCTTGAGAAGCCTTCAAAAATTCAGTGAACTTTCTTCGTGTATTTTTTCATACTGAGTGAGATCACAAGTTATACGTATATTTTCTGGATAGGTAATTGAGGAGACAAAGCTGGTTCGATAATAAAATAATTATCCACAGACTTTGATAGACATAATGTCCGATCTCCTGATACTTCCCGACTTCTGAGAGTGACTCAAACTTGATATAATAACCTGTCTGCAAGCAACTAACTTTATATCATTGATTTATTGTTTTAGCTTTCACTTTTACTCGATATTCATTGGTTTTGATGAAACAGAAGGGTTTGGGGCGGGTTTAGCACACTCACAAAAAAATCTTGTTTAATCTTGTTACCGATAATTTATATTTAATGTGCACGAGATTTTAAATTACATTCCTTCTAATGGATTGACAGAATATAACGACAGAATTGGACTACCAGGAGAATAACTGCAAAAAAGACACCTCAAGAACATGTTTCGTTCTTTTAACACGTTAATGTTAATAATGAGTAATGAGGAACTAATTTTAAGTTGCTCTAATAGGTCCCCAAAAGTGCAAATTTGTGCGTTTAGAATTTGTAACCGAGAGCAATGTGTGCAACACGTGCACACATTGTAATTAGTAATTTGACAGAAAATTTGCCAGAAAATTTAACACTATTATTGTTTCATTCCCAAGAATTTTGTTAATTTTTCTATCTATGTTTCAAAATGGATCAACAACGTTTGGTCCAATTCGGAGTCCAGTTGTATGAGTCCAGAATAGTTCTGGAGTCTGCGAATCCGGAATCAAATTTGCAAAAAGCACTCCGGAAATGGTCTCATAAATAGCACAATATTACCGAAGAATTGAATCCCTATAAGGGCAATAGAAAGTAATGCTAACAGCACAAATCTGATAATATTTGTTGCTACAAATAGTACTGAGCCCATATGTTATAGAATACATTAATTCAACATAATACAAACATAATAGGAAGCTTGGACTGTGAGAAGTAAAATGCAGTGGAACGAAATATTTACATACACGTAACGCGTACTCTTGTTATAATGCATTCATTACATTCTAGTTTAAAACCAGCATTGGACTCAATCTCTTTGGATCCCATAGGTGTTTGAATCAGTCGTTATTTTAACAAATATACTATTTGATAATACTTTTATCAAAATATATGTATCAGATTCTGTTACGCCAAAAACATTACAACTTCCCTGGGTATCTCGGCACCCACCTTGATAATGTGCCTTTTACCGAAAACTTGTTGACTATTAGTAATTTAATGATGTCAATAAAAAATAGTAAACAATACCTATTATTGAAATAATTGTGATACATACGAGTAGGTACAACATCCATTTTCATAAGAAATAATTGCCAGAATCTTCAACTGTCTATCAAAATCCTATTTGAAACATATTGAACTTGAACTTTACATCGAACTTAAATAGAAAGTGCACTTAAGCTTCTATGCAGGTTCATTTATCAACTCTGGAACAATTTAAATCTCGGCCAATTGATTTCCTGAGTCCGCTCCTTTTTAGCCCGTCCTTCCTTTATTATTACGATAGTAATAAAAAAAGGTACAGTGGACGGGCTATTGTATTCGCTTCGGTGTCTGTCGGGCTATTGTATTCATTGGGGAAATCTTAAATATGTACTGTAGTGGGAACTTTTATTTTTCCAAGAATGTATAAATAAATAATAATATATTGAAATATTTGAAGAATTGGAGATATCAAAGAGAGGGATCAGAAACAGAGAACCTTCCAACCTGAAAGCAGAAGAGAGAATGAGCTCTGATAAAAATCTAGGTCCGAAGAAACCTCCTCTTGAACCCCTATAACCAAAAATAAACGTAGGGGGTCAGGGGAAATGTAGGTGGTTGAGGGGAGGTTTCTCTTACATTTTCATCATGGGTTTGCAGACTTCGTGGCTATTTTACTTCTTCACAGTTTTAGTTCTGGCTATCTGTGGTATCCGTGATTTGTTCGCGAAATCCGCGGTTTGTTCACGATATCCGTGGTTTGTTCGCGATATCCGCGGTTTGTTCGCGGTATCCGCGGTTTGTTCGCTGTATCCGCGGTTTGTTCGCGGTATCCGCGGTTTGTTCGCGGTATCCACGAGTTTAATTTCCAATATTAGATTTGAAAGTTCCAAAAGGACTGAAAAGTCCAAGTAAACCTGTCCATGCTGGAGTATTATCCTTGCTAGGTCATTCCATAGCCTTTCACTTCGTACGGTTCTCCTCATCGAAATTCAAAATCGTCTCGGAAGATAAAATATGGGCGAACATTTTAAATATTTCGCCGGAAGTTCCTTAAAGAGAGGACTTTGAAGAGTCAAATCGGCTCTACAAATCTAGACAATCTGGCTATCAGATCAAGGAGACTTGGAGGAATAGAAAGGAATAAGATGGGAAGTATCCAGTTTAACTAACGCGTGTTGGGAAGATATTTCCGAGCGATATAAACTAAAAACGTACACTCCGAGTGTCAATTTCAGTGATAAGGTTCGAAAAATTAATGGACCATCTCCGATATGTTTTATGTTCACTAGCTCACGGAAGAAATAAGCAACAAACTAAGTGGTAACAAACATGTAACTGCAGTAAATAAGTTTCTGGCCAAATTGATCACACGCTTTCAGTATGAATATCGGGAACTTGCAATCAATGAGACTAAAAAGAAGTAGATCTAGATTTGTAGATCGATAATATTTCAAACAGGTAAACACACCCATACCTAGCTCTGTTAGGTTGGATATGATGCTAGAAAACATGTAATTTGACTTATGAATATGTATTAGAACAGATATATGAACCGTTCGACAACATAGATGCCATCGGAATGTTCACGAATATGATCAGCGTACTACGAATTGCTCAGTGATGCATTTGATTGAACATAATCATGTTACAATAGTTCTGAAATAACAGCAAACAAGGCTTGTCCTCACAAGGATGCTCTTCATTAGGAATCATTTGTATGCAGGACACACGATTTGAATGTTGCCACGAAGACTTCATTGTTTCATTACCTCATCCTTTTACCAGAAGTAAAGAAGCCTATCTCGTCACCATCAGGAAATTTATCTTCCCAGCCAATCAAATTGAATAATAGAGCTTATCTATTAGCTGCTACTCATACCTATCTCAATGAACTTTATAGTGCTGCCACAACTCGCACCAAGGTTGGATTGATAAATAGTAAATTGATGATTCTGCGGTCTTGAAAGTGCATTTATTGGTCACTTCAATCAGTTGACCAAATCAGATGCAGTTCTCGTGGTAGTATAGGCAATCAGGGCCGGATTACCCATAAGGCAGAATGGCAGACTGCCACGGGCCCCGCGCTTTTGGGGGCCCCGCGCTTTGAAGACTTACACTAGATATTATGGGTTTTTTCTAAAAAAAAAACAGCGCGGGCCCCTACCCTATTTCAAGGTAGGTGACAAAAAAAATGCGAAGTTAAAGGGTATTGCATCCCTATTGAAAACCACAACTCGCACTCGCACCAAGGTTGGATTGATAAATAGTAAATTGATGATTCTCGGGTCTTGGAAGTGCATTTATTGGTCACTTCAATCAGTTGACCAAATCAGATGCAGTTCTCGTGGTAGTATAGGCAATATTAAAACTAAAAGGCAAGTGTTTAATAAAATCATTCTTATGACGATGAAGATGGGCTCCTAATTCTATTGTTCCTATCAAAATTAAACTATATCAAGATATGTAGGTATATCAAAATATACCTAAGAATTATTAAGACTATTATTAATATCATGCATTGTACTGACAAGAAGGACCTTCCAAGTAGAATTGTACGGAATTTAGTTCATTCATTGAATTATTTATAACAAAATAATATATTGTGGATTGTGACCATTTTGACTGAATGTATTGAAGAAGTGACTGCAGAGATGAAGGTCTACGTAAAAAAATTTGTTCGGAACATGGGTTCTTTATTTATTTGGTAGTCGAGGAAAAAAATGTTGCTGTTGGAAATCATGATTTCAGAAAATCTCTTCTTCCAAACACCAAACCTTAGTAGCTTGATTGTTTTAACCAGCACGGTTGTTTCATTATTTTTCAAATGGTCATTCCTGATTGTTTTCCAAGGAAAGTGTACTCTGACGTGCTCTGAGCACTACCTACCCATTATTTCTTACCTTACCGCTAGCACCAAGCACGAATTCTCTCTAATCAAATAGAATTACATTTTGTGCAATCACTATATTCACTGTTCATTATTATTGTATCAATAATTATATTCCATGGGTAGCAGAAATTCGCGACTTGGGTTTTGTATTACGTAGCAAAAAAATGTGACTGTTGGAGACTTTTACTTTCGTTTTTTCTTTCAATAATTAAATGGATATTCTATTTACTTATGATTTGATTCCGGTTAGATACGACCAAAGTATTGTGGACAGTTCCTTGTGGATATTTTAGTGCTAGTATATTGATTTTATTCTCAATTGGTTTTTTGCAAGTCTACTTAAAGTCAAGTAACTTTGTGCAGTCATGGCTCTTTATGACATACTAATGTGAATATTTTAAATTATTCTAATACTAGCTGCTCCAGCTAAAAGCTCTTAGGTCAAAGTTTAGAAGGCGATCTGGTTTATAGTGCTAGTATATTGATTTTATTCTCAATTGGTTTTTTGCAAGTCTTAAAGTCAAGTAACTTTGTGCAGTCATGGCTCTTTATGACATACCTACTAATGTGAATATTTTAAATTATTCTAATACTAGCTGCTCCAGCTAAAAGCTCTTAGGTCAAAGTTTAGAAGGCGATCTGGTTTATATTTGGTAGAAACTTTAAGGATAACAAAAACTAGTTTACTGCTAACATACTGAGGTCTATCTATAGGATTTACTCTACCGAAATATACTTTCTTCAATTTATCATAAGTACCCATATGGGTAGGTACTTTCATTCAGCGAAGATTTGAGACTAAAGCCTTTAGGCATTGTGTACGTTATTTCAACTGTACATAAACATGGAGTGTCTCGAGACATGTTTATTGAAAACATACATGGTATCTATTATTCCTGAACATTATGTTCTCTTTATGTTAATGTTTAGTTAATGTTCACAAAATTTCAATATTCTAATTAAATTTCTCAGCTGGATAAAAACCATTGATGCAGATATTAGCTGAGTAAATTTGTAATGGGTTTTGAAATAGCTGGGTTCCGCTAATTTCACTATAGCGTCAAGTAAAGTCAGTAGATCCTAGATATTGTATTCCACAATGAAGACTCTTAGGTTTTGGGTACACCTAACGATTTTGTGAAAACAATTTGGGAACATCAATAGTATGAGCACTGAATAATAAGAACTATGGAGTCCCCAAGTAGATTATTTACTGGATATCATATAAGTTGGTAGGTGAGGTGAAAATGATAACTTTAATTGTATGAAGATAATCTTATACGTACGAAGGTGACTATTACTCCTAATATTATAAACAAACAAAACCATGAAATGCTATTTCTAGCTTGACACATAGACCTACTTTTATGCACACAAGGCGCTAAACACCTAGGAGATGCATTCACTTGCATTAGGAATTTAATAAGAACTTGCAACACCAAGTGAACAACATCACAAGAGTACCATGATAAAGAATTTACAAACAGGGATATTTGGCACACTAAAGACTTGAAGTTGATCTCACCTTTGGTTCGTCCTTGTTGAAAAGTAAAACTGAACATATAAACTTGGTACTTATGGTGGAGATGCCATGTGTTCATGATGATGATGATCAACATGATCATATTCCTTATGTTACTCATCATACAGAATTACTCATATTAATATTACAAATATTCCACATTAATGATCGATAAGGAGTCATTATCGTGTGCAATTTGAACTGCTCATTACATAACACGTTGACTGCGTGTCGCCACATGACGATTTCCCTAAAGAATCTCAAAGATTTTCCTTATTACAAACTAGACCTGGGATGGATCTATCAGGTAACCATTGGATTTTAGGATTATTGTGATATTGGGAAAATCCTACAATGCTGCAGTGAGCACCAAACTTGTGACATAATAACACAAAGAAACTGTATTTACATTACATTTACATAAGGAAAAGAAAAAAAGGAATTAAATCTATTCACATTTCTTTCTTGACAATTCTTTCTTGTTAACTACTCTGCAATTTTTCTAGAAATCTTCCCTCTTTATTTTGCTCGAGGTCCTTGAGAAGCCTTCAAAAATTCAGTGAACTTTCTTCGTGTATTTTTTCATACTGAGTGAGATCACAAGTTATACGTATATTTTCTGGATAGGTAATTGAGGAGACAAAGCTGGTTCGATAATAAAATAATTATCCACAGACTTTGATAGACATAATGTCCGATCTCCTGATACTTCCCGACTTCTGAGAGTGACTCAAACTTGATATAATAACCTGTCTGCAAGCAACTAACTTTATATCATTGATTTATTGTTTTAGCTTTCACTTTTACTCGATATTCATTGGTTTTGATGAAACAGAAGGGTTTGGGGCGGGTTTAGCACACTCACAAAAAAATCTTGTTTAATCTTGTTACCGATAATTTATATTTAATGTGCACGAGATTTTAAATTACATTCCTTCTAATGGATTGACAGAATATAACGACAGAATTGGACTACCAGGAGAATAACTGCAAAAAAGACACCTCAAGAACATGTTTCGTTCTTTTAACACGTTAATGTTAATAATGAGTAATGAGGAACTAATTTTAAGTTGCTCTAATAGGTCCTTCATATGACGTGTGAGCATTAGTGATAGTGTGATAGGTCAGTTTGAGAATCAATCAACTTTTGTCTAATAAGAGTAACAAGTCAATTCTCAAGTAGATTAGATTACCGAGGAGGTAGAATTTGAGCAAAAACCAAACTGTAATTGGTACGAGTATGTCTGTTAGGAATAGTGGGTGCCAGGTACTGTTAAATAACGATTTATACCTAAGCCATTCATAAAGGTGACGGGGTTGTTCATCAAAATATCCTATTCTTTCTTCCAGGAATCTTCTATTGATGACCAGGAATCTTCTATTGATGACCAGGAATCTCCTACTGATGACCTTGCGGACTCCAAAATTTCAGGAAAGTTTCATTCATAAAATTTCTATCTACTATTTTTATAGCTTTAAACGTGCACCTATACCTACTCGTACAAGCTATGAGAATGATAGCTAGACATGAGATATTAAGGTCAGTGGATAGTGGATACACATGTTAAAATATGTTTATTATTAGTACGGATGACATACAAGTGATGGCATGGTCGTCTCCATGTATTTAACATAAAATATATCAATGGTTATACGATTTATTAGAGCATTATATTACCAAGTATAAAATGTCAATACAAGATTTGCAATATATTTAATTTGGGTAACTGTGAAATATGTTTCAACTTGGAATGCTCATACATCTTCTTCAGCAAATGTATTTTAGACCTGTAAATGTAATCTGCCATAGTGAAGTGCTTGGTGGTATTAAAAGGATTCAAGTCTAAGAGTTGTGTAAAGTTGATAATAAATTAGAAGATCTTATTATTAACATTTTACTGTGAAAATTTCAAATCATCAAACCTATTACTGCATATTACTTGGCTCACATAAATTCTCTTGTTTCTCACATGTGAAGAATACACTTTCATACGTTTGTAGCTTTGCCTATTGGATGTAGTATATTAAGAATGAAACCGTACATACTTAGGTACATATGTTATATAATAAATAACCAAGATGGATTCTCTCTTCATAAAAAAGGTACGTAGTAATTCTAGTATGATTAAGGATTCATCAGAATTGCAAATTTGCAAATGATATTGAAGTTGTAAAGAGAAGTCATATTAGAGCAACTTAAAATTAGTTCCTCATTACTCATTATTAACATTAACGTGTTAAAAGAACGAAACATGTTCTTGAGGTGTCTTTTTTGCATGAAGATAACATGACCATAGCATGGAATATAGTTTTATTATGGCAAGTCGCTGAACCAAAACAACAGTTACATTACCTTTAATATGCATACGTTTTCTTTCATCTCACAGAATAGACGCAGGGTTATGGATAACATTGATGCCACTATCCGCGAAACCACGGTCAATGCTATGGTATGCGTATCCATCATCATTGTTCGTTCACCTAGATGGAAAATTTAGCTAGGTTTCCTGGTTAGGCAAGAAATTCATTTACCTACTCTGCAGAAAGGGAAAGAAGGAAGAAGGAGTAACTTAGGATAAGGATGATGATTGATGTTCATAGACGTACATAAAAAGTATACAAATATTGAACTCATATTGGCATGGAAAAGCTCTCAAATGTCATGAAGTGAGCAATTGTGTTGTTAAATCCCCCTTGAGGTCGAGAATTTTCATAACACTATGGATGTTAATATTTACGAGTATTGACCCTAAGACAAGATAAATATCTAAGGTATTCAAAACTTTAACGGGTCCGCAAAATGTCAAAGTTTAAAAGGCGCGGTAAAGCTCAAGCTTTTTCAAAGCTTCGAAAGAATCAGGAATGCAGTTTTTTTTATTGGTCGGAACAGAATGAGAGCATGACATGCACCTCACAAACCACGTGACTTGAACTTGGGAATGAACTTTCTTTTCGATCCGCGTCGACTAAAGCCCTTATATGAAAAGAGGTCGTGTTCTGTTTCTAATGACTTCTTTGAAAAGAGTTTTTACATTCAGAATTATTTATTCAGAATTTACTGAAGGCTCAATTTAAGTATATACCTTTGTTACTTTACCTGTAATGAAGACTAATGTTTCAATTACTACTGGTACCTAGTGTTACAAACTTACAAAGTTTAAATTTCAATACTTCCATACCTACTTCCTCTTTACCAAACGTAATACAAAATGTGTCCCAGAGAAAGCTACATTTACTTTCCTCTTGTTATTCACCGAAGTCATATTGTAATTTATAATTAGGACGTTAATGACTCTCAGAGATTCCCTAATGAGTCATATTGATTTTGTACGCGTCGACTAAAGCCCTTATATGAAAAGAGATCGTGTTCTGTTTCTAATGACTTCTTTAAAAAGAGTTTTTATATTCAGAATTATTTATTCAGAGTTTACTGAAGGCTCAATTTAAGTATATACCTTCGTTACTTTACCTGTAATGAAGACTAATGTTTTAATTACTATTGGTACCTAGTGTTACAAACTTGCAAAGTTTAAATTTCAATACTTCCATACCTACTTCCTCTTTACCAAACGTAATACAAAATGTGTCCCAGAGTAAGAAATCTGTTTCTATATTTTTCTACGTAAAAAAAGCAAATTAAGCATTGAAACAATACCTTTGAAACCTACATTAACAAGTTTGCGACTCTCATTTCCAACTTGGTCATGCTCTCACTTTTAAAAAGTTTGAAGAGATATATCTCCTTCAAAAGAAACACCGCTCATTGGCAATGTCAGACTGGTGACAGTGTTAGGTAATGCTTTCATCCAAATTATATAGATCATTGTTGTTCTTCAAATGATAATTATTTAATAGGTCGTAATTATGAAGATAACAATGCAAAGAAATTAGAATGACAACGCGACCAGGTACAGCGATCGGTGTGTGAACGTCAAGAAATGGAACGTCAAATTTTTAAGTGAATCGGGGCTAAAAATTTATACTAAAGACTGCCTTCTTCTGAATGGCCCTTTAACACCCCCTTTCCCGGAAGACTTTGTCAGATTTGCCAAATCAAATTGGAGAAAACCCTTCGTAATCCGTAGATAGTAGACTCAACTTGCTTAAAAAATAGTTGTTTTGTGATACTGACACGAAACTGCTACAAGAAACACGTGTCAACGAGAGACTGGGTGTTTGAAAACTATTGCAACCATGTTGATTTTTCATATTCTCGATGAAATTTTTATTAAAATTTACAATGAAATTGAAAGTGGCAGGATTACTGTCCAGGCAATTTGGTTTGTTCGCTGTATCCGTGGTTTGTTTGTGTATCCATGGTTTGTTTGCTGTATCCATGGTTTGTTCGCGGAATCAGGAAAGACTGCTAGCATAAAAGGATTTTTCAGACTAACAAAAAACCATATTCTCTTTTTCTCGGTTTCAGATTTTCGCTTTACAAGAAGGAACCAACAAGTGCGCCAACAAAACCCTATGTTCCTACCTGTGTTTCGCCAAACAGGATAAAGGCTATACGTGTGCATGTCCTGATGGTATGATAGAGATGAATGGCGACTGCTACTGTGCGGCCAACGTGAAGGCTTTTGTTAATGGTGAGTAAACTGTCTGTCTGTGCCTCTGTGGAGGAGTCTTTACCACCGTGGAAAGAATTTTTTAGATGAAAATATTTAGGAGGTAAATTAGCTCTTTATACTAGCTCTTGACTTTGTATTGAATATGTTTTTTTTCAAATTAAATTATTAAATTGATCCCAAGGGCAAGGTACACCTGATACTCTAGTCTTGTCTTGATTTTAAATCATTACATGAAAGTAAAATCAAATCAAGAATGATAATAAACTGAATATTGAACAAATTAGGTAGGTACATAGGTACTGATTTTCTCTAATCACGATCGAATAAACTACGGGCTAAAAAATTCCCGGAGGGACGGGCCCAGCTTGTTCCTGGTCAGAATCAAACCAAGTTATTAAACCTTGGATTGAGATTAAAAAAAAAAAAACTAACCGTAATATTATAAAAGTAAATATTAAATATGAATATGAGCGTACATGAAGATAACATGACCATAGCATGGAATATAGTTTTATTATGGCAAGTCGCTGAACCAAAACAACAGTTACATTACCTTTAATATGCATACGTTTTCTTTCATCTCACAGAATAGACGCAGGGTTATGGATAACATTGATGCCACTATCCGCGAAACCACGGTCAATGCTATGGTATGCGTATCCATCATCATTGTTCGTTCACCTAGATGGAAAATTTAGCTAGGTTTCCTGGTTAGGCAAGAAATTCATTTACCTACTCTGCAGAAAGGGAAAGAAGGAAGAAGGAGTACGAGTAACTTAGGATAAGGATGATGTTCATAGACGTACATAAAAAGTATACATATATTGAACTCATATTGGCATGGAAAAGCTCTCAAATGTCATGAAGTGAGCAATAATTGTGTTGTTAAATCCCCCTTGAGATCGAGAATTTTCATAACACTATGGATGTTAATATTTACGAGTATTGACCCTAAGACAAGATAAATATCTAAGGTATTCAAAACTTTAATGCAATTTATAATTATTCAAATTATTTAAAATTGAAAAACTATTGATAGGTACTGAGATTGTACTAATCATAAAACCTATAGGTTATAGATTCCAGCATCTAAATTTCATATGTTTGGTAAGTTGGTATATCATGTTTTTGACTGAAAGAAGATGCACAACTTAAAGGTTACTACGATTATATTGATTAATCTCTAACTACAAGATGAGAAAAATTACACAAATAGAGAAAAAAATATTCGAGAATCTGTTCTAACCTAAATAAGAAAATTGAAGTTTCAAACTCGATTTGGAAACGTGTAAACATAGAAGTAGAAATGGAAGTAGGTATAAGTATGAATGTATGATGGCAAATCATAATAATTATCATTAGACAAGACACTGTTTCAAGCTAACCAAGCAATGATCAGAATCAGGATTTTGCCATCAATTTCGAGAATCTGTTCTAACCTAAATAAGAAAATTGAAGTTTCAACCTCGATTTGGAAACGTGTAAACATTGAAGTAGAAATGGAAGTAGGTATAAGTATGATGGCAAATCATAATAATTATCATTAGACAAGACACTGTTTCAAGCTAACCAAGCAATGATCAGAATCAGGATTTTGCCATCACGTACGCTTTATAAAATGAATGAAGGAAATCGCATTTCGTACTCCTATTAATTCCAACAGAAAATAACTTCTAAACCAGAACTCTCTCGGATGAGTCGTAGAAACGGATAACTGGAGAATCACGCACGGATTAGAGTTGAACGAGATGAAAATATCGTTCGTAAAAGTTACAAGAAGTGTGGCAGAAAAACAAATCCATTTGCATAGTTTCCAAGAACTGCCTTGTAGTCTTTTCAACTGATTGGGAGTAATGTCGTTAGGATGTTCAAAATAAGATACTGAACTTTTCAGTAGAAGAATTGGTCGCAGGAAGACAGGACTCTCATGGATGGGATAAAATAGGGAAGGACTGTCAAGGAAAAGATAACTTGGAGAATGGAGGCCAAGATCAAGATGAAGAAAGATAATTATTTATACAATGGCTTAAAGAGGCACCTGCGTTCCATCCGACACTATTCAACGGAGACACTGGAAGATATTGCTAATATACTTTTCTCTCATACAACTGTTTAGAAAACTGACGACAGTTGATGTTACGAGACAGATTATTATTATCTATGAGAAACAGCTTGGTGATAACATTTGCATTCGTAAAATATACATGTATTGTGTCAAGACTAACATGCATTAAGTAGGTGAATCAAATGTATCAACTGATCTCGATGGAGAAAATGTAGAAATAGACATTGTGGAAGAATTTTGTGAAATCTGTGACGTCTGATGGAGAGTTAGAAATAGACAGGTGAGACGTTTGTCTTCATGATATTTTGAAATCCCTACATTTAGAAACCAATATATCATTCTTAGATGTCAATATTATAGATATTGTGGAAATAAATCTACTAATACACAAAGAAAGCCGCCTTATTTAGCCCTTGGCGCAGTGGGACTTCTAACGCCTGAGCCTCTTCATGTTATTCAACTTTTGGAACTGTCTAACTGTCAAAAAGTTTGCGCTAGTGCTGAAGTTCAGTTAAACTTGGAGTTATAAACCAGGCAATAAAATTAAACTTAACTTCTTTTATAACTCATATTTCCAAAGGTTGTAGATGGCAAGATTCCTTACTTTTTTCCTCAGTAGAACCAAAAACAGTTAACAGTCTACAGTTATCTTCGTCAGAGAACACACAATAGAGATAAACGGAATTAAAACAATTTGGCATACAATGACACCTACGTATTACGTGCAAGATAGATGAGATTCGACCGAAGTACCTACTCACAAATTATCTGTGAAGATAGCTATATTCTACAATCAGTTATCAGTTCCAGAGAGTTACTCCATATTCACGCAATAGGTGCTAATATAGCGATAATAAAACTGATGTAATTGTTTACAATGTAAACCTACTCATTCGACACTGTGAAGATTTTTATTTTCCATATTATATTTAGGTTGAAAGGATTTTATGATACGATTGAGTATCATTGTAATATCTTGCCAATAGAGGAGATTGTTCTTGTTTGAGTTTAAGTTGTAATATTTTATTTCAACTTGTTTGTTTTCATACATACATACCTAATAGCATCCCTAAAAATATTGTTTTTTTACCCTTATGCCAATTTTTATTCCCATTTAAAAGTCAGCCGAGTTTGTCCACTCGGCCATATTTCGGAATTCCTTGTTTTATTACCATTTGACTTATGGTGTTGCATACCCTTCAATACCTCTCATACAAGTCATAAAAACAACCATAAGTTACAAATTTGACGTCTATAAATAGAGATGTGAAACATTTAGCTCACACAGCTGACACTTTTCGAACAATACTTGAAAAAAAAAAAAAAAAACTCGAACAAATAGCCTACATGGAGTAATTCATCTGCATTCACACATAATTTGAATATTGTTTGTACCTCGCCTGTCACACACGAAACAATACGTAAATATGAACAAAAGTTGTACAATCTCAGAAGTTCGTAAGTTATTTCTAGCACTTTGTTGTTCGCGGTATCCGCGGTTTGTTCGCGGTGTCCGCGGTTTGTTCGCGATATCCGCGGTTTGTTCGTGGTATCCGTGGTTTGTTCGCTGTATCCGCGGTTTGTTCGCGGTATCCGCGGTTTGTTCGCGGTATCCGCGGTTTATTCGCGGTATCCGATGTTTGTTCGCGGTATCCGCGGTTTGTTCGCGGTGTCCGCGGTTTGTTCGCGATATCCGCGGTTTGTTCGCGGTATCCGCGGTTTGTTCGTGGTATCCGCGGTTTGTTCGCTGTATCCGTGGTTTGTTTGCTGTATCCATGGTTTGTTTGCTGTATCCATGGTTTGTTCGCGGAATCAGGAAAGACTGCTAGCATAAAAGGATTTTTCAGACTAACAAAAAACCATATTCTCTTCTTCTCGGTTTCAGATTTTCGCTTTACAGGAAGAAACCAACAAGTGCGCCAACAAAACCCTATGTCCCTATCTGTGTTTCGCCAAACAGGATAAAGGCTATACGTGTGCATGTCCTGATGGTATGATAGAGATGAATGGCAACTGCTACTGTGCGGCCAACTTGAAACCTTTTGTTAATGGTGAGTAAACTGTCTGTCTGTGCCTTTGTGGAGGAGTCTTTACCACTGTGGAAAGAATTTTTTAGATGAAAATATTTAGGAGGTAAATTAGCTCTTTATATTAGCTCTTGACTTTGTATTGAATATGGTTTCTTCAAATTAAATTGATCCCAAGGGCAAGGTACACCTGATACTCTAGTCTTGTCTTGATTTTAAATCATTATATGAAAGTAAAATCAAATCAAGAATGATAATAAACTGAATATTGAACAAATTAGGTAGGTACATAGGTACTGATTTTCTCTAATCACGATCGAATAAACTACGGGCTAAAAAATTCCCGGAGGGACGGGCCCAGCTTGTTCCTGGTCAGAATCAAACCAAGTTATTAAACCTTGGATTGAGATTAAAAAAAAAAAAACTAACCGTAATATTATAAAAGTAAATATTAAATATGAATATGAGCGTACATGAAGATAACATGACCATAGCATGGAATATAGTTTTATTATGGCAAGTCGCTGAACCAAAACAACAGTTACATTACCTTTAATATGCATACGTTTTCTTTCATCTCACAGAATAGACGCAGGGTTATGGATAACATTGATGCCACTATCCGCGAAACCACGGTCAATGCTATGGTATGCGTATCCATCATCATTGTTCGTTCACCTAGATGGAAAATTTAGCTAGGTTTCCTGGTTAGGCAAGAAATTCATTTACCTACTCTGCAGAAAGGGAAAGAAGGAAGAAGGAGTACGAGTAACTTAGGATAAGGATGATGTTCATAGACGTACATAAAAAGTATACATATATTGAACTCATATTGGCATGGAAAAGCTCTCAAATGTCATGAAGTGAGCAATAATTGTGTTGTTAAATCCCCCTTGAGATCGAGAATTTTCATAACACTATGGATGTTAATATTTACGAGTATTGACCCTAAGACAAGATAAATATCTAAGGTATTCAAAACTTTAATGCAATTTATAATTATTCAAATTATTTAAAATTGAAAAACTATTGATAGGTACTGAGATTGTACTAATCATAAAACCTATAGGTTATAGATTCCAGCATCTAAATTTCATATGTTTGGTAAGTTGGTATATCATGTTTTTGACTGAAAGAAGATGCACAACTTAAAGGTTACTACGATTATATTGATTAATCTCTAACTACAAGATGAGAAAAATTACACAAATAGAGAAAAAAATATTCGAGAATCTGTTCTAACCTAAATAAGAAAATTGAAGTTTCAACCTCGATTTGGAAACGTGTAAACATTGAAGTAGAAATGGAAGTAGGTATAAGTATGATGGCAAATCATAATAATTATCATTAGACAAGACACTGTTTCAAGCTAACCAAGCAATGATCAGAATCAGGATTTTGCCATCACGTACGCTTTATAAAATGAATGAAGGAAATCGCATTTCGTACTCCTATTAATTCCAACAGAAAATAACTTCTAAACCAGAACTCTCTCGGATGAGTCGTAGAAACGGATAACTGGAGAATCACGCACGGATTAGAGTTGAACGAGATGAAAATATCGTTCGTAAAAGTTACAAGAAGTGTGGCAGAAAAACAAATCCATTTGCATAGTTTCCAAGAACTGCCTTGTAGTCTTTTCAACTGATTGGGAGTAATGTCGTTAGGATGTTCAAAATAAGATACTGAACTTTTCAGTAGAAGAATTGGTCGCAGGAAGACAGGACTCTCATGGATGGGATAAAATAGGGAAGGACTGTCAAGGAAAAGATAACTTGGAGAATGGAGGCCAAGATCAAGATGAAGAAAGATAATTATTTATACAATGGCTTAAAGAGGCACCTGCGTTCCATCCGACACTATTCAACGGAGACACTGGAAGATATTGCTAATATACTTTTCTCTCATACAACTGTTTAGAAAACTGACGACAGTTGATGTTACGAGACAGATTATTATTATCTATGAGAAACAGCTTGGTGATAACATTTGCATTCGTAAAATATACATGTGTCAAGACTAACATGCATTAAGTAGGTGAATCAAATGTATCAACTGATCTCGATGGAGAAAATGTAGAAATAGACATTGTGGAAGAATTTTGTGAAATCTGTGACGTCTGATGGAGAGTTAGAAATAGACAGGTGAGACGTTTGTCTTCATGATATTTTGAAATCCCTACATTTAGAAACCAATATATCATTCTTAGATGTCAATATTATAGATATTGTGGAAATAAATCTACTAATACACAAAGAAAGCCGCCTTATTTAGCCCTTGGCGCAGTGGGACTTCTAACGCCTGAGCCTCTTCATGTTATTCAACTTTTGGAACTGTCTAACTGTCAAAAAGTTTGCGCTAGTGCTGAAGTTCAGTTAAACTTGGAGTTATAAACCAGGCAATAAAATTAAACTTAACTTCTTTTATAACTCATATTTCCAAAGGTTGTAGATGGCAAGATTCCTTACTTTTTTCCTCAGTAGAACCAAAAACAGTTAACAGTCTACAGTTATCTTCGTCAGAGAACACACAATAGAGATAAACGGAATTAAAACAATTTGGCATACAATGACACCTACGTATTACGTGCAAGATAGATGAGATTCGACCGAAGTACTGAGTTATAAACCAGGGAATAAAATTAAACTTAACTTTTATAACTCATATTTCCAAAGGTTGTAGATGGCAAGATTCCTTACTTTTTTCCTCAGTAGAACCAAAAACAGTTAACGGTCTACAGTTCTCATCTTCGTCAGAGAACAAACAATAGAGATAAACGGAATTAAAACAATTTGGCATACAATGACACCTACGTATTACGTGCAAGATAGATGAGATTCGACCGAAGTACCTACTCACAAATTATCTGTGAAGATAGCTATATTCTACAATCAGTTATCAGTTCCAGAGAGTTACTCCATATTCACGCAATAGGTGCTAATATAGCGATAATAAAACTGATGTAATTGTTTACAATGTAAACCTACTCATTCGACACTGTGAAGATTTTTATTTTCCATATTATATTTAGGTTGAAAGGATTTTATGATACGATTGAGTATCATTGTAATATCTTGCCAATAGAGGAGATTGTTCTTGTTTGAGTTTAAGTTGTAATATTTTATTTCAACTTGTTTGTTTTCATACATACATACCTAATAGCATCCCTAAAAATATTGTTTTTTTACCCTTATGCCAATTTTTATTCCCATTTAAAAGTCAGCCGAGTTTGTCCACTCGGCCATATTTCGGAATTCCTTGTTTTATTACCATTTGACTTATGGTGTTGCATACCCGTCAATACCTCTCATACAAGTCATAAAAACAACCATAAGTTACAAATTTGACGTCTATAAATAGAGATGTGAAACATTTAGCTCACACAGCTGACACTTTTCGAACAATACTTGAAAAAAAAAAAAAAAAACTCGAACAAATAGCCTACATGGAGTAATTCATCTGCATTCACACATAATTTGAATATTGTTTGTACCTCGCCTGTCACACACGAAACAATACGTAAATATGAACAAAAGTTGTACAATCTCAGAAGTTCGTAAGTTATTTCTAGCACTTTGTTATTGTGGCAGTGATTTCCAACAGAGATGCCAAGGGTTTACCCTTAGGAGCCACGAGATTCTAGAGAATTACCTACAAAATTTGAAAAAAAAAAAAAAAAAAAAACCTTTGAGATCAATGGATTAGTGCAGGCAGCAGGAATGACGATAACTTTCTTATTATTTGCTTTTTTGGGGGGGGGGGGGGAGGGTCTTATAGAACAGGGTGGTTGCTAGGGTGCCACCAAAAGGTTTGTTGCCAAAAAGGGGTGCCGGAAGGCCAAAAAAAGTTGAAAACCACTGTTCTGCACTGTCGAAACATTAGCGATATGTGTACATACTCTAAATATGTCAAATATACTCTACATTCTAGGTGTATTAGTTTTCTTTAGGATAGAACAAAATTCACAGCATAACATTGAAACAAAAGAACATAATCTGACGATACACCTGACACTGGAGCGACATAAACATCGTGTATTGTCTGAATTCAAAACATTAATTTGAAAGTCAATCTGCTATTGTTTATCATTGCTATGTTAGATTAACTTGCTTGTAAGTTCACTTGGAATTTTCTCTGGCACTGAGAAATGAATTGAAAATATAGGTCGGCTAAACCGAATAAATAATAATTTACAAGCAATGCTATTGGGTCAGAGCTCGAATAAAAGAATGGGACCCAGACCTGGGGCTGTCTTTCATAGAGCCTTTTATTGATATAAGTAGGTCTCATAAGCTTTTAAGATCGAGAATATAATGAGCAAGTTATCCCAATACTGTCCGAATGGAACTGAAAAGTCTAATAAATAAATAAAAAGTCTCTTAACCCCAAAAAAAATGTTAAGCAGGATTAAGCAATCGCTATATTTTGCAAGGGATCAGTTCCTAAGGTCTCTCTTATCATAATGGGAGCAATAAATTAAGATCGAGAATATAATGAGCAAGATATCCCAATACTGTCCGAATGAGACTGGAAAGTCTAATAAATAAATAAAAAGTCTCTTAACCCCAAAAAAATGTTAAGCAGGATTAAGCAATCGCTATATTTTGCAAGGGATCAGTTCCTAAGGTCTCTCTTATCATAATGGGAGCAATAAAGATAACATATTCGTGAGTACTTGTATTAGATAATAACGTAGAGTGTTCGCATGTGCACCCTACCCAGAAATAAAACGATGTACCACTCCCTAAATTTACAAATAAACCTCTCAGATTTGAAGGTGACAGTAGTGAATCAAATTATAAACAAAGGTACGTAAATAAAGTTTTGATGTTGTTTACCCAATTTTAGTACCAACATATGGGTTTTTTATATTCATAGTTTTGCTGTTGAAAACTAGGCAACTAGCTAGTTTCTTGATACAGAGGAATACATGATAAATATCTAGCTGAAGAGTCCACCAAGTTATTGAAAATAAGAAAAGAAAAATCGAATCAACAGATGTAATTGGAGCTTGAAGGATAGAGTTCTATGAGCCATGTGCCCAGTGCTCCAAAATCTTCTGAGTAATCTTCTCCTAAGTAAATCTGTGAGCCAAAAGAGTATTATGCATCAAATAGAACTATTCCCGAAGATAGTGCAGAGCACCACGAAAGATCTTACCAAAAGAATTAGCCTTAATTGATAGGATAACCCTGACACATATAAAAGCAATGTGATGGTTCATACGTCATGTGGATCTATTAAAATAGATTTTAAAGAAATAGATAATACAGCAGTCTAATTCTCTAATGACTGGCAGGTAGCTATCACTGTAGATACCTATACCATTTCAGGAGAAAAACAATCTACCTAACTTTGTGATAGGATATTTCAGTGTTTTTACTGTGAATATTCAATCCAAGCAAGTCCCCGGAGTTAAGTCTTAGCTTAGTATTCTTTTCTGTAGTAAAATTAAATCAATCAATTTAAAAAGAAAACTCAATTCCTACTCAGTGGTTACCACCATTATGTAAACTACTCTTACCCGTCAATTCATAGAAGAAGAAAGGTTGTTTTGCTAGTTCCCCGAAGATAGAAAACAAGAAAAAGATATTTTCACGATCTGGTCAGTGAAAGTATTCAATCCAAGCATGTCCCTGGAGTTAAGTCTTGGCTTAGTATTCTTTTCTGTAGTAAAATTAAATCAATCAATTTAAAAAGAAAACTCAATTCCTACTCAGTGGTTACCCCAATTATGTAAACTACTCTTACCGCTCAATTCATAGAAGAAGAAAGGTTGTTTTGCTAGTTCCCCGAAGATAGAAAACAAGAAAAAGATATTTTCACGATCTGGTCAGTGAAATCAAGTATGGGATGGAAAATGGACAGTTGAATTGCCATAATAAGACGACGGGAAAAGTAGATACCAAGGTCAAGTTGCACCCCAGGCTATAGTGTCAAATGTAAGGCAGAAATCCTCCGAGTAAGTTCAAGTTCAGAAAATGGACAGTTGAATTGCCATAATAAGATGACGGGAAAAGTAGATACCAAGGTCAAGTTGCACCCCAGGCTATAGTGTCAAATGTAAGGCAGAAATCCTCCGAGTAAGTTCAAGTTCTTTTACCAGTAAACTTGTGGAAATCGAAAACTTTTCCTCCCATAATCGTACTGCCCATTTGGTTACATAAAACTCAAATAATAGGTTGGTAATAATTCCATTTATTACACTTAGGTAAGTATAGAACGTTATTTATTTAACAACAGGTGGTGATTAACTGTTACGGTTTTCTATTGGTAATAGATTATTACTGCACTTAGTACAAAGCTCAATTAAGTAATTATGCCAAAGTGTAGCATATCTGATACAACCTGAATGTTGCAGCTCTGGGTAGGGTATTGAACAAACAACATTTCTTGTGGATTTTACACCAACTCGTTTTTATTACAAGAAACGAGAATAAAATTGAAACGTAGGTATAAACTGTACAAATAAGATTGAGTGCTAAACAATTATCTATATTGGTACCTAGACTGACTGCCAAGGAAAATGGACTTTTCAGTCTTATCAGGGTAGTCTAGCCTACTCGTACTTGTATTCCACAAGATCGAATCCAATTGAGAACAAAAAAAAAAAAAGTTAGCAGCCAAATTTTCTTTGAACCTCAATGCCCATTTTGACAAAGAACGTCATTTTCCAGCATAAGATTTTGGTATGGTATCTACTAGTGACCGTATACTATAACCGGTTGATGATCAAAAGATTTTCCATTCAAACATCCAGATTCGCTCGTCTTCAAACAAATTTCAAATAGAATCATCAAGTGCTATTATGCTGCTTTGTAGTTGTGATCAAATCTAATTGAATCGTCACGCCAGAGAGTGAATTTTCTTTCAATTACCTACAGAAAGGAAGCCATGGCGACCTCTAAAAATTGTAAAACAAACAGCGACGGTACTGGGTCAGCATTGTATTTGTCCTAGTAATATATTCTTTCGAATAGAATCTTTAATATTCTGGCTTGGAAAGTGAATGTATGTTCATTATTTTTCGTCTGGCATTGTTTTTTCCATTTTTCCTTGCATAGAAGATCATTTTCTTAGTAAATAGGGACTTTCATTGTGTTAAGGAAATGAGGCTAATAAGATGGCCGCTGAACTCTTGGTATGAAGAAGAACCGCAATGCTCATTTCATCTTGAGGAGAAAAAAAAAAAAAAACACAAGAAAATATCCTAGTAGGCAATAGTTTGTGAGAAAGTGTGAAACATTTGAAATGTTAGGTTTGAGTTATGCCAACAGATGAGCTATGTCTGAGATGAGCTCTAAATTTTCAACGCTTGAAATAGTGAGGGTACCAACTTTGCTCCTATTGTAGTTTTTGCCCAACATAATATCATGTGTACAAATATTATCTTGTATTTCAGCAGAGAGAATGTAAACGCTTGACCCAGGAAAGTGGAGATTTGGAGATAGTACAATAGCAGTAGTTACCGTAATTTTATTTTGGTTGTATACGTAGGTAGATAGGTAAGTACCTTTTGAAAATTGCCTGTTTGTTTAAAAAACTAGATGATTCTTCTTCTACCACACATATGTACCTACATACCTCCATTACATTTTTTACCCAGACAGATACACATGGGTACCTAATAACTTTACTAATATCTGTGTAATTTTATTCGTGATTTGGACAAGGTCAAAACATTGATAGAACACTCGTTATCAAAGAAGGACAAGACGTGAATGTAAAACGTCAAAAATCACCAAACTTTCCGGCCCATGATGGCCGATCAACAATTTGGGTCCGCAAAATGTCAAAGTTTAAAAGGCGCGGTAAAGCTTAAGCTTTTTCAAAGCTTCGAAAGAATCAGGAATGCAGTTTTTTTATTGGTCGGAACAGAATGAGAGCATGACATGCACCTCACAAACCACGTGACTTGAACTTGGGAATGAACTTTCTTTTCGATATTTCTTCTCAGATATTGGATACTTGTAGAGAACTAGACTTGGTCTGGTAATATATTTTGGTCTAATCTTTGGACTCGAGCGTGTTTTGGTCAAATATCTGGGGAATGGCATCGCACTTTCAAACTCTACATGTGCTCTGTATTAAACTGGAACTAGAAATTTGCTTTCTTGAAAGAACGCATTCAAGGGCTTGAAAGCATAAGTACGCTTTCCTAATTTCCTAATAGGTACCTAATTTCCTAATCCGTGTCAATGTCTTCACTGAGAGTTTCGGAGATAGGTATGTATAGGTATAACCCTTTATTTCAGAATATTCAGACAGAAGCTGTTGAATTCAACCTGAAATTTAAACTAATAGACGCATTATTTTCAAAATATAAAATAGTAGCTAGGTACCCGAAATAAATCACTCTACTCGGTATTGAATAAAAGATCCAAACAAAATTCCTTTCCTTTTGTCACGAGAGTCCATGATTTAATTTTATTTAAAATCTACTCTGGAATGGGAAACTAACTATGAATCTACTGAAACGGACCTCCGATCTCGCTTACGTTCGTGAGTAAAGATAGAAGGATAGCAATAAAATATTACCTACCTAATAATAGCTACCTACTATGATAAATTGATAGGTATTCGATACGTCCAATTAGAAGCCCATGTTTTTGTTAAGCCAACAATTTTTTGTTTTGGTTTTGAAGAAAAAAAAATCGAAATAATGAGAAACTTTTACCGATTACATAAAAATGAATTGGATTTGGATATTGCTCCAGAAAAGTTTACATCTTGGTAGTCACGAACATGTAAACATAACGAAAATATTGTTTTTTGTTCGATATTTTGGAAGATCTTAAAGCAAGAAATATATGCATGTCTCTAATTAGGCATTATTATCATTCGGCACTCATACAATGACATAACACGGATTGTGCAGAATTCGAAGTCATGTTTCGATATGGAAAAAAATACTGAGCAAAAAATATTAATAACATTAATGACTATTAAATTATAACCTCTAGCGAAGAGAAATTATTGTCGAAAGCGTTTTCTGCCTTTCCCCTGGACTTCTCAGAGCTCCATTATTATGTGATCAAAATATCAAACAAATTATAATCCCATGACACAGCCGGTAATCGAAACCGCGCCTCTCACTTGGTAAGTGCAAAGATGATAAAATTTGAGGTGTCGAAACTTACAGTGGACTTCGTGTCAATCGAATTGAATCGACTAGCTGGTGAAGGTTAATCCACAATGACAGCAAAACTTCCTGACGATAGTTCTGGTATCTGTAAACATCAGAAATGTGATTTCAGTATTTAAAAACATTAAGACAGAACAGAAATATGCATTGTGAATTAAGAAAAAGTAGCACAGTCCATCGGTCGCATGATATTCTACCTGCAGACAACATTCATGCTGATAATCTAACGGGATTTGGGATGTTAATATCAAAGAATGAACATTCGAATTTCAGACAATTACGAACTCGAATAAAATTTAAATGATTTGAATCACAATGTTCAGTTGTGCCGATAAATGACCTACCTATATCCCCCTTTTTCTTCGTCAGATTTGTCGGAGAAGTTAATTTTCAATTGTCAAATACTAACTTCCTTATGCCTTCAAAATGTAAACTATGGTCCTGTTAGGCTGACCAGGTTAGAGTTGCGCCGATAAATGACCTACCTATATTATCCCCCTTCTTCTTCGTCAGATTCGTCGGAGAAGTTAATTTTCAATTGTCAAATACTAACTTCCTTATGCCTTCAAAATGTAAACTATGGTCCTGTTAGGCTGACCAGGTTAGTAGGTAGCAGAAACATTGAAAGGGAAAAGGGTTGTAAGATATGTATTAGCCTGAAGTAGAGAACCTTCAAAATTTGTCTTTTGCAGTACTGACTAGACATTTTACTATAAAATCTATTGTTTTCACCTGCAAGATGCTTTCAAAGTATTTTCAGGTAATGCTTTCTTGCAGACCAGAATCTTACGAAAAAATTGTTGACCATTACTGAGGTCACTTCAGTATGCTTTTTCTATGGAGATTGGTTAGATCACCCTCCATTATAACAAATTTTAGACTAGCAGAACATGACTGGTGTCCTTAACCTTAGGATTATTTGATTTACCTACCTACATTTTGAGCTACCTACCATTATTGGTGGAGACGCCTCAGTCTCCAGAACAGCGCAGTCAAACGAACCTTGACTGATAAGAGTTATAAGACAAAGGGAGTTACTTTAAAAACGTCACTATATTTTACGTCATTATTAGTGGAGACGCCTCAATCTCCAGAACAGCGCAGTCAAACGAACCTTGACTGATAAGAGTTATAAGACAAAGGGAGTTACTTTAAAAACGTCACTATATTTTACGCCTACCTACATTTTGAGCTACCTACAATTGACATAGATCTGAAAATCTCCATTTCAGTACTCAGATCAGCAATTTTTTTTCCATTTAGAAGTGTAATTTGTGTACAACAAGATTTTACAGAAACATGACAGATTCAATTCATTAATGTTGTGGTAGCAAAAGTCATTGAACAAAAAACCAGAACTCTCTAATCACATCCAGGTAACCTTTATGTGATGCAAGAAGTGGAAACGTAATTTGAGATGAGTTGTTGTTACCTTGTGAAAATGATACCAGACTTCGCTCCTATTGTAGTTTTTGCACAACATAATATCATGTGTATAAATATTATCTTGTATTTCAGCAGAGAGAATGTAAACGCTTGACCCAGGAAAGTGGAGATTTGGAGATAGTACAATAGCAGTAGTTACTTCCGAGCTACCTACAATTGACATAGATCTGAAAATCTCCATTTCAGTACTCAGATCAGCAATTTTTTTCCATTTAGAAGTGTAATTTGTGTACAACAAGATTTTACAGAAACATGACAGATTCAATTCATTAATGTTGTGGTAGCAAAAATATTTTACGTTCATCAGTAATGGTTTGGTGTACCAGTACCTATACCACCTAATTATTCCTGCATACTTCTTTTTAATGGTTCTTTGTCTTGAAACGTTCCGTGATTAGGTTGATGACTTGGTTGAGATGGACACTTGTTTGTTTGGTTTGCAATTCCTTGTAATTATATTATTAGCCTTTACATTCACATGTTTTTGTCCCGAGGCTGAATTTGTTTGGTTCTTTCGTTTGTCCGATACTCAACCAGTCCTCGTAAGTTCAGTTAGTTGAATTTCTCAGGAATTTTGAGCTACTAAAAAAAATCCACTTGGGATATTGTTTTGGTCCTTTTTTTTCTTTTTTGCTGCAACAGAAAGACATTGTTTTGTTGTTTTACTGAACGTATATTTACTCATTGATTTAAAAACAATATTGTTGTCCCAATAATGGTATGATTTGTACATCAATTGTGTTGAATGTCAAAGATGATCAAATATTTATAGCTAAATTGTAAACATAAACTGACATGTGTTGCAAAACCCATGTAGTCGAAAAGGTTAAGTTGTCTACCATTGCGATAGCTAAATTGACAGTATTTATGACTCATATCGTTGTGCTGTGTGTGGATTTAGGGAAGCTTCAAAGTTCCTAAAGTTAGTATACCTAATGAATGAATCATGACTGCCCAATGCTGTTTTTTCAGCTTTATGTATTAGGTATGTACTACCTTAATGCTCTTTTTATTTCACTGAATACGCGAATGAATCTCACGTTACTTCAAGTTAGCTAGGTGGTGGGTCAAATGCTAACAGTATTATGCAGTCAGACAATTTAATGTTAATGAATGAATTAGTAATTTAGTAGAGTCCATGAAATTACTACGGTGCTCATTAAATAAAGAATCTAGAGGTTTGTCTTTGCAGGCAATTAAAACTGGCCAGCTGTCCACAATGTGAAGGGAGGCTAGTTTAATTAGGAATCCTCATAGGAATAGGAACTCAATTAGATCATATTTATTAAAGTCGTCATCATTATGTAAATATCATTATGATATTGATTGTTAATTAACGCTCTCGACATGGCGTCAATTTCAGTCAGTATGTTTTGATTAGAAAAGTGAATGGTTTAAAATGGTTTTCAAAGATGTTTCAACAGGATCCCAGCTATAACTAACTACCTTCGTATGCCAAGTCAAACATAATTCAAGCCCGAATCAAGCCTGCCCTGTTTGAAAACAATTTTTTAATCAAGAAGTTTCGAAATTATGATTAATATTTTGTAAGATTCGGTTTTTATTTCTAACAATAGGAGTGACGAATTAAGAATACCCAGGAGTGAAGAGTAGATTGTAAAGTTCAAGTTAGGAAGGGCGTGGAGCGTACTTCTAATGTCGTCAATGATCAGTGACGAAGTGAAGAGATTCATAGAAGTAGAACAGAACAATAGGAGTGACGAATTAAGAATACCCAGGAGTGAAGAGTAGATTATAAAGTTCAAGTTAGGAAGGGCGTGGAGCGTACTTCTAATGTCGTCAATGATCAGTGACGAAGTGAAGAGATTCATAGAAGTAGAACAGAATATATTACCTACCTATGTCCTTATACCTTGTTTATACTGTTAGCACGAGACACACAAAATTCCATCTAGCAAGAACAGGAAAAAACTAGCTGAATTCCGTCGCTTCGCTCCGGAATCCCGCTAGTTCATCCCGAGGCATGGCCAAACTTGTGGAAAAGTATGTATTAGTCTGAAGTAGGTAAATATCTCAACATTGTATGCATAGATACCTACATACCAGTTGAATGTTAAATTGTTATGTCAACTGACAATGAATAAACTACTGCAAACAACAATAACAAAATTACTCGTGAAGCATAATTGTCTGAAATATTGAAGGTCAAACATTGAAGACTTTTCAGTCCTCATTGCTCATAGAGATTCAGGCCGAAAACCATTGGAAATGACTGAGATATTACTTCTTATTTTTACCTCCCAAATGGGATGGTTTTTTGAAATAGGTAACCAAAAAATTCTGAAATCCAGAAATACCATCAGAGCCAGGCCAACATATATTATAGGCAAATCTCTAGCGAAGCACGTAGAAAACAGCTACACCTATTAGTGAAAAGGAGTTTAGTGCAATTACTCGTAGTCATTTATAACTTACAGGAGAAAGGGTAAGTAAACAACTTGAAAGAATTTCGCAGGGAACATAACTTTCAAAATTCAGAAAACTATGTACGATATGATCGCTATTAGGAGTAGAATTTAAGCAGAAAGTACTTAGAGGTGCTCCAAACGAAATATTTTCAAGCGAATAAACCTGAAGTAGGTAAGTATCTCAACATTCTATGCATAGATACCTAGTACCTACATACCAGTTGAATGTTAAATTGTTATGTCAACTGACAATGAATAAACTACTGCAAACAGCAATAACAAAATTACTCGTGAAGCATAATTGTCTGAAATATTGAAGGTCAAAAATTGAAGACTTTTCAGTCCTCATTGCTCATAGAGATTCAGGCCGAAAACCATTGGAAATGACTGAGATATTACTTCTTATTTTTACCTCCCACAAATGGGATGGTTTTTTGAAATAGGTAACCAAAAAATTCTGAAATCCAGAAATACCATCAGAGCCAGGCCAACATATTATAGGCAAATCTCTAGCGAAGCACGTAGAAAACAGCTACCTACACCTATTAGTGAAAAGGATTTTAGTGCAATTACTCGTAGTCATTTATAATTTACAGGAGAAAGGGTAAGTAAACAACTCGAAAGAATTTCGCAGGGAACATAACTTTCGAAATTCAGAAAACTATGTACGATATGATCGCTATTAGGAGTAGAATTTAAGCAGAAAGTACTTAGAGGTGCTCCAAAAGAAATATTTTCAAGCGAATAAATAATTTGTAGGAATTTTTGGATTTTACGAGCAAATAGGTATTTACAAACAGGGTGTTTTAATTGGACGTCAGAATTCATCTTTTCCGGGATAAAAGCTTGTTGTAAGGACAGACAAAAAACAAAATAAAACCTAGTGTTGGACATCCTGTACCGTTCATTCACTGCTCAATGTTTCTAAAAATCTGAATAAGTGTCATTCTAGGATTGAAGGGACTGTCTGGCAATCGTTTGAGTCCGTATAAACCAGTAGACATCTTTGTCTACGTTTGTGTCATTAGAATATTCAGTTTTCACCAGTCAAGTTCAAGACTGACAAACACATACAAAAAAGTCAAGGCTTGATTAACATAAAGTAGGAAATTATTAAGGCAAATTTTGCCTTTATAATTTATTAATGGTCATGTTGAGTGTTTGCAAATGAGGAAATGGACCAGTAACACTCGCAACAGACCAATTTTCGATCTTTTTGATTGGTTTGTCTGAACTTTTTTGTCAACGATCTAATCTGATCTGACCTCAAAAATCGGATATATTAATCTCCAAAAGTATGTATTTTTATTGTGTTAAGAAAGCCATTCTTGATACAATAAATAGGACACACATAAAATACAACAATAAGAGGGTGTTTTGTCACATCCATCATTATTAGTTTTATTAAACATTCTATTGGTATAAAGTTACACGGTTTGGGTCTTTGGAAACACAATGTCAGTGAGCTATGTACTGTAATTACTCATGAGCGAAATGCCTCTTTACTTCTTGGCTCAGGAAAAAAGGGCTGGCAGGATAAACAAGAAATATGTATTCTCTTCCGTTTGTTTCCACTGTTTATAAAAACTTTTGAGCCTTAGATGGATTTCTACAGAGGACATTCAGAAAATTAGTGAAAGAGGAAAAAAGGGCTGGCAGGATAAACAAGAAATACGTATTCTCTTCCGTTTGTTTCCACTGTTTATAAAAACTTTTGAGCCTTAGATGGATTTCTACAGAGGACATTCAGAAAATTAGTGAAAATCTCACTTTTCTCAAGACAATTTTGACTTTTTTTGGCTTTTACCATGCAATTTTAATTATTTTAAACTCAAGGAAAAAGAATTCAGAACCTCTTTGTCGACAGTAAAAAGAGGCTCAAAGCATTCAGCATACAGCACTTCTTCCACAAATCATCAGCCTGAGAATGTGCCAAGCTAATGGCCAAACTGACGATAATTCCATTCTATTCTTACATCAACACCATCCGAAAAATTAATGTGCTACCTGAATGTCTTTCTTAAACAATGGACCTGGAGTGGCAGTGAATTTTGATTAATGCACCTTGAATGAAGAAATGTTCTTACAATAGGGGCAATAATGACTGGAGAATAAATTGCGCTAATGGTCAATTTTATGGATGTAAATGGGATCTGTGAACATTGAACCTAGCAGGAGGGAATTTGACCCTATTTTCGGCGTTTTAGGGTTATAAAGAAGCATAAATTCTGGATATTTTAAAAAGAATACAATGTTCTTACAACAGGGGCAATAATGACTGGAGAATAAATTGCGCTAATGGTCAATTTTATGGATGCAAATGGGATCTGTGAATATTGAACCTAGCAGGAGGGAATTTGACCCTATTTTCGGCGTTTTAGGGTTATAAAGAAGCATAAATTCTGGATATTTTAAAAAGAATATCAGATTTTTTTTTCTTTTTCCTCTTCTTCTCTTTTTCATTGACCTATTTTGTTGACAGATATTTATAACATTACTGTATAAATATGAAAATAAGAGTAGGTATATTTACTATTCTTTCTTTTTACTTTCTATTTATCTTTGAAGTTGGTCACCCCATGTCTTTTTCCTCTTCTTCTCTTTTTCATTGACCTATTTTGTTGACAAATATTTATAACATTATATACTGTATAAATATGAAAATAAGAGTAGGTATATTTACTATTCTTTCTTTTTACTTTCTATTTATCTTTGAAGTTGGTCACCCCATGTCATAGCTGACTGATTGGTGACTTCCGAAAGTGTCTCAAATATTTCAAATTTCTAATACCAACTCAACGGTACACAGTTACAGTCATACGCCGGAAGAAATGATTATTTACCTTATGATTTGTCAACAGTTACCCAGAAGTTTCAAAAAAGAAATTTCAGGTATACCGTACCTTCGGCTGATGTTAATTACAGAATGTCTTAGAGCTTGGTTTCTCTCCAAGCATCAAAGTAAACTTCACTTTAACCGAGTGTTTAACCTAGTCAGGCCTGAATTTGGGTACAGTGAGACCTATAGCACTTTTGGGAGAAGAACAAGTGAAATGTAGAAATAATGAGTCTGTTGATATCGAAGGAACGGATAAAGGATCGGAATAAGACATCCCTATATCCTTCCTTTCCTTGATTTTTTTTCAGGACCCACGTCTTTTGTTCAATAAGTCCTAAGAATAGATCCTTAAAAGGTACAAAGCTTGTGATTCTCCTTACAAGTCTAAAAATTCTCTAATTCCAGAAAACCGGGCCTGAGTTTACTTAGATACCCAGTAACAAAAGTGTCTCAAATATTTCAAATTTCTAATACCAACTCAACGGTACACAGTCATACGCCGGAAGAAACAATTATTTACCTTATGATTTGTCAACAGTTACCCAGAAGTTTCAAAAAAGAAATTTCAGGTATACCGTACCTTCGGCTAATGTTAATTACAGAATGTCTTAGAGCTTGGTTTCTCTCCAAGCATCAAAGTAAACTTCACTTTAACCGAGTGTTTAACCTAGTCAGGCCTGAATTTGGGTACAGTGAGACCTATAGCACTTTTGGGAGAAGAACAAGTGAAATGTAGAAATAATGAGTCTGTTGATATCGAAGGAACGGATAAAGGATCGGAATAAGACATCCCTATATCCTTCCTTTCCTTGATTTTTTTTCAGGACCCACGTCTTTTGTTCAATAAGTCCTAAGAATAGATCCTTAAGAGGTACAAAGCTTGTGATTCTCCTTACAAGTCTAAAAATTCTCTAATTCCAGAAAACCGGGCCTGAGTTTACTTAGATACCCAGTAACCCAAAGGTACATTGTTTTCTGAACAAATTTACCTGCTTTGATGTTCAGAATGCTCAGATCCGAACCAATCTTCTCAGCACTTTCAGAAATTCAAGAAGACAAAAAAAGAAATTAAGGTGGTACATTGTTTTCTGAACAAATTTACTTACCTGCTTTGATGTTCAGAATGCTCAGATCCGAACCAATCTTCTCAGCACTTTCAGAAATTCAAGAAGACAAAAAAAGAAATTAAGATCCGAGAATGCTAGCACCGAAATATAACTATGATGAGTTGATGGCCCGTAATTACGAGTTTATAAGCTTACTTGTATAAACAGTTTTATTTTTATACGTAACTAGCTGAATTCCGTCGCTTCGCTCCGGAATCCCGCTAGTTCATCCCGAGGCATGGCCAAACTTGTGGAAAAGGCATGGCCGAAATTGTAGTTATCAAACTAAAAACATAAACGAAACTCAAATATTAGGCGAGCGAGGAAAAGTTTTCTCTCCCGCAGTCTCTGCACTCTGTGTATTTCTTATGGAGATTTTAGCGATCAAAAATTGATCATATCTCAGGACCGGTTTAGATTTTCGCAAAATCCTTTCTTATTGCACACCCAGACCATAAAAGGAATATTCCTACCAAATTTAAGCTTTCTAGGTGTTGTGGTTCTCGAGATAGAACGATCAGTGTGTGAACTATGAAATGTGAATGAGTGAATGGATCTCGTTCTTATAATAGTCCTATTTGGACAGGATACACAAAATATATTCTAGTCTACATTTTGGAGAGGGCCTTACTTGGTTTCACACCGATCCCCCGTGGTGATATGATTGCACAAGCACACATTATTGGAAGCACATGTCCCGCCATTCTGACATGGGGGAGTACAGGTGAGTGTTGGACACTGCACTGAACTGGCGTTCGCTGAACTGCAGGATTCATTATTGCAGCTCTCTGAAGTACAGTTCACTGGAACAGAGGAAAATATTTAATTCCCGCCACCCATCAGACCGTCCGACAGACCACGGTCTGTCAGACCGCCGCGCGCCGGAATGTGTGTGGCAGAAAAAGCTTCAGGCCCAGATCTCTCAGACGGTCTGACAGACCTAGGTCTCCAGATTTTTCGGCCACACACGTCTAACTTCTAGTTCCCAACATATTTCCTACGCCCATAAATTAAACCTCGTGATTATTACAACGTTGAACTGGCAGACACTTCTGACACTAAAGGGCTTCTATAAAGTTTATCTGGCATATTACACTCAAAGTGTTTCCCATCTATCCAAGTGCCCTTTCCAAACCAATTCGTCTACACTACTCTTTAACAACATATCAGACACCTTAGCTTAGACCTATGGTAATATACGTGTGCACAATTTAAAAACACCTTAGATTAGACCTATGGTAATATACGTACAATTTAAAACAGGTAAGTAGCTATAGATTTCATGCTACAAGCTAAAGTTATCGGGCACGTTAAAATCATTGAAATACCTGGAGGACGCAAAAAAAGGTAGAAAGTTTAGAAGGGGGTTTATCAAAGCGTGCTAGGATAATCATTAAGAGCACGTGACCCCGTGTTTTGTCGGATATGTCCCTTTTCACTTGACTACTTTCTGGGCAGGACTATTAGACCTATGGTAATATACGTGTGCACAATTTAGAAACACCTTAGATTAGACCTATGGTAATAGACGTAAGCACAATTTAAAACAGGTAAGTAGCTATAGATTTCATGCTACAAGCTAAAGTTATCGGGCACGTTAAAATCATTGAAACACCTGGAGGACGCAAAAAAAAGGTAGAAAGTTTAGAAGGGGGTTTCTCGAAGCGTGCTAGGATAATCATTAAGAGCACGTGACCCCGTGTTTTGTCGGATATGTCCCTTTTCACTTGACTACTTTCTGGGCAGGACTGTAAAGACGGAATTTCATACGTGACGGTTCGAGGAACACAGCACCCTTTGTGAAAATTGAACCCTTACTTGTAACCCTTATTATGGTGTTTATTTTATTGTAGTTTTTCCTAACATACCTTCTGACTATACCAGGGTAAAGGGACTTTTTAGTATCATACGGGCAATATGAATAGTTGAATACATGGTATGATCATTGTATAAAAACAACGCAGGCATACTATATTCTACATAAGACTAGGTCTAGGTACATATACCTATTATTATTGTGCGTTTAAATACTTATCGATATCAACAGGATGTGGATTATTTTTCACGAATGCTATTTTTTTAGATACGAGTCAGGTGAAAAATATCGGTCCCCGAGCGTCCAGAGATTTGATAGAAAAAATGCAATCAAGCGGAAAATCTGAATACCTAAGCAGTTTAGCAGGTAGTAGGTATATCGGAGAGAAAAATTCACATCGTCATGTAAAAGTGGTAGATTAGGTACGAATATATTTCCTGTGTACCTGCTTGAATATTCTAGTTGTTTTCTTGGTATTTTGATTGATTTTGTCTATAATCTAATTAATGCCTTAGAAATATTGAATTTGTCAATTATATCCTTGACACAGGATAAGATTTTATTAAACATTCTATTGGTATAAATTTACACGGTTTGGGTCTTTGGAAACACAATGTCAGTGAGCTATGTACTGTAATTACTCATGAGCGAAATGCCTCTTTACTTCTTGGCTCGTTTCTTTTGGAAAAGGATATATTTTAACATGTGTAAGTATGTATAACTTGGCTTTCATGAATAGAGATTCATTACTGAAGCGCTAAAAAAGAAAAAGCGACAGAAACCGAGCTAGAAATTTCATCAGTTAAGCTACTATAAATGGTCAATCCTGAAAAAGGATATATTTTAACATGTGTAAGTATGTATAACTTGGCTTTCATGAATAGACATTCATTACTGAAGCGCTAAAAAAGAAAAAGCGACAGAAACCGAGCTAGAAATTTCATCAGTTAAGCTACTATAAATGGTCAATCCTGCTGTGACTTTTAGGTTCTGCTAGGAGGCTATGACAAACTAGACATTCGAAAACTCCTGTAGAATCACTTGTCACCGTGAAATCGGCTTCGTTCCTGAAGAATAGGCACAGCAAGTGTATGGGAGGCAAAAACTTGATTTTCATAATCACAAATGCTGATCCGCCCATCAATAAATGGGACGTGCCAACATTTTCGTTATAAATCAATGTCGCGAGATGGTAATCTCTGAGCTTCTTCTGAAGAATCTTCAGGCAGATGATGTATCGTCTTACAAGATACAAGTTTCCACTGAGGCTTCTGAGGAGTCATAAAACCAATTTACTCGTGAAGAATCAAGTTTTATTATGATATAAGATGTAATATATTCCATGAGAGCGAATCCTGAGGACCGTCTGACCTTCACTCATGATCGGACTTGAGACAAATAGGTTTCACATGAGACGGATTGGTTGTTCCCAGAGATATAGGACTCCAGAGGATACTTTACCATAGGACATGTGCGGGAAGATGATCTGTCCTGAAAACTTTTAGACAAATAGGAATGTCATTTCCGTTTCCCACAAAAAATCCTTGCAAAATTTTGTTCGTGACAAAAGAATAAAACAAAGGAGCACTCGAAAAAGGTGGCAAATATCTATACTTACATGTCCAAAGTTCATCTTCCAGTTGCGCAGGGTGTCATCACAATTATGTCTTTTGACTCCGAAAATTTTAAGGAGACTCCCTGAGACAGCTAGCTCTATGGATCTTCTAACTTCTAGTTCCCAACACATTTCCTACGCCCATAAATTAAACCTCGTGATTATTACAACGTTGAACTGGCAGACACTTCTGACACTAAAGGGCTTCTATAAAGTTTTTCTCGTATGATCCAAACTTCAAACCCTGTGAGACTTCAGTCAAGTGATAGGTACAAGTACAATTTGGGTTTTAGGACTTGGAGAGATAAGCTGCATTCCATTTGAATAAAATTCAATAACCATCAGAATATCTGGGTACCTGTACCAATTTGGGTTCTCAATGGCCATTGAAATAACCTGGAACAAGATACTAATCTCTGACCAGCACAGCATTACTGTCAATATATAACCTGTTACCTAGTATAAATGACGGTCGTTTGGAACACTAAAATGAGCTTTATAAGTATGTAATTTATTACTTTCTATATTTTTGAGACACACTTTAATCTTATTATTCTCGACACAGCATTACTGTCAATATTCAACCTGTTACCTAGTATAAATGACAGTCGTTTGGAACACTAAAATGAGCTTTATAAGTATGTAATTTATTACTTTCTATATTTTTGAGACACACTTTAATCTTATTATTCTCGCTCAGTACTTATGCTTTTTCTATGGAGATTGGTTAGATCACCCTCCATTATAACAAATTTTAGACTAGCAGAACATGACTGGTGTCCTTAACCTTAGATTATTCTCGATCCATGGATTTTCTTGATCGATAACTTTCTTATAAATTTGTGTTTAAGAAAGTCGAGATCTTTTCTTTCCTTTTCTTTAAAACTTTTGAACAAATTAAAGTTGACAAAATTATTTTGGATCAAGATGTTTAAATGGGCATGAAACGTCTTTTGTTAAAATTAGTGATCCGACCAAAAAAGTTATTTTTCTTTTATTTATTGATCATTAAAAGTTATTTCACTTATGGTGTGCTATTTTTTATAAAGATATTTTTACTGTAGGTACCTACTTCAAAGTCAGTTTTTTGCATACATATTTGACTTCTATTACCTACATGTAAATCAGGAACTTACCTATATCTGTGCTAAACTTAAATTGATTTACAAAATGTAGATAAGTAACATAATCCAATTAATAAACTTGCAAAAAAGTAGCAAAAAAAGTTGTGACACCCTGTCAAAATTCAACCCGTTCATATCTTTATCACAAACCACCAGTGACCAGCTGCATTCTTTGAGAGAATGAGCCATATGAGTTTATGAGTATTGAAGGCAACAGGTAGATTGGACATAGCTGCTATCGATAAAACTCTGGCCATATACAAAACTGGGGATATCTATAAAAACTGGTCTAAAAAGAATTTCATGTCACTAAGAAACTAATGTCCTAGCTTGAATTTTTTAAATGGGCATGAAACGTCTTTTGTTAAAATTAGTGAACCGACCAAAAAAGTTACCTATTTTTTTATTTATTGATCATTAAAAGTTATTTCACTTATGGTGTGCTATTTTTTATAAAGATATTTTTTACTGTAGGTACCTACTTCAAAGTCAGTTTTTGCATACATATTTGACTTCTATTACCTACATGTAAATCAGGAACTTACCTATCTGTGCTAAACTTAAATTGATTTACAAAATGTAGATAAGTAACATAATCCAATTAATAAACTTGCAAAAAAGTAGCAAAAAAAGTGAAATGAGATTACGTTATCACAACATTCATTATCAGGTGAATTAATAGACATTTTTCAAATTTCACAAAAAATAATCTAGTTCCTAATGGCAGTAAATACTTCACTTCCAGATTGACTTCTGATTGAGTCATTAGTTGACTAACTATTTAGAAGATACCTACTATGTACTCGTACATATCATAGAACAACTTATTTCATTTATGGTTTGGTTTCGTACAATATGCAGATCTGCACACATCTGTGTCGAACAAAGCTGGAAGAAAATCGTATAATGTCACAATTCGAAGCACTTGAATGTCAAAGATGATCAAATATTTATAGCGAAATTGTAAACATAAACTGACATGTGTTGCAAAACCCATGTAGTCGAAAAGGTTAAGTTGTCTACCTTTGCGATAGCTAAATTGACAGTATTTATGACTTATATCGTTGTGCTGTGTGTGGATTTAGGGAAGCTTGTTCCTAAAGTTAGTATACCTAATGAATGAATCATGACTGCCTAATGCTGTTTTTTTCAGCTTTATGTATTAGGTATGTACTACCTTAATGCTCTTTTTATTTCACTGAATACGCGAATGAATCTCACGTTACTTCAAGATAGTTTTTCCTAACATACCTTCTGACTATACCAGGGTAAAGGGACTTTTTAGTATCATACGGGCAATATGAATACATGGTATGATTATTGTATAAAAACAACGCAGGCATACTATATTCTACATAAGACTAGGTCTAGGTACATATACCTATTATTATTGTGCGTTTAAATACTGAAACGTTGGAAAGGGGTTGAAAATAGAATTGGAAATTCCAGTTTAAGTTTGACTGAATTTGCATTTTTTGCTATTAGAAAAGTTTCAAGCCCTCTAAATTCCCGTTCCAGAGGGTAAGACAAAACCGTTGGAAATCGTCTGGCATGGCAGTTACAGTCTGGCATGGCAGTTTCAAAAATTGAAATTTCCATCGTCTAATCTTTAGTTTAGTCTAACACGAACTGCACGTGGTATAATTTCCAGAATCATTTACTAGACTAGAGGGACTTCCCCTAGTATCTTTAGGCGATTAGTCATCTCGTTAGCTCTTTGGTTTTTTTCCAGATTGATTCAGAGAAGAGTAGTGAACTTCCAGTGAAAGAGCTTACCATGTTCCAGAATATGTTTATTCGGTAATGTTTTTAAATACGTTGAACCATACGAAGAGAAGACTAAAGTTTGCCATAGATCCCAAGGACCTACCACTTCCAGATGGAATTTGCTGATGTTTCAAAGAAAGGCAAATGAAGTCGTTTTCATGCTTCAGCTTTGTGATTTGTCGTGAGTTTACAGTACAAGATTGCTGAATTTGCATTTTTTGCTATTAGAAAAGTTTCAAGCCCTCTAAATTCCCGTTCCAGAGGGTACGACAAAACCGTTGGAAATCGTCTGGCATGGCAGTTTCAAAAATCGAAATTTCCATCGTCTGGTCTTTAGTTTAGTCTAACACGAACTGCACGTGATATAATCTCCAGAACACATCATTTACTAGAGGGACTTCCCCTAGTATCTTTAGGCGATTAGTCATCTCGTTAGCTCTTTGGTTTTTTCCAGATTGTTTCAGAGAAGAGTAGCGAACTTCCAGTGAAAGAGCTTACCATGTTCCAGAATATGTTTATTCAGGAATGTTTTTAAATACGTTGAACCATACGAAGAGAAGACTAAAGTTTGCCATAGATCCCAAGGACCTACCACTTCCAGTTGGAATTTGCTGATGTTTCAAAGAAAGGCAAATGAAGTCGTTTTCATGCTTCAGCTTTGTGATTTGTCGTGAGTTTACAGTACAAGATACCATAAACTCTCGTAAATTAAAACCCCCAGAGGCTCACTTCAATACCTACGTATTATGGTATTATACTGACCCAATCAACCAATATTTCACTCGGCAGTGTAAACACATGTCTAAAACACTCCGTCTTGGAAATATTAAGTTACTGATAGGATATCCTCTTTGGTTATTACCTACTAAATTACTTTCTCTTTTAATTCATACAAGGTGTCTATGTGTTCTAGAGAGATTTAAATTTTTTGTCTCTAATTTTAGGATATTATGTAAGTATTTTAAGCATAATTGGCAGTTTTTTTATCCCCTATGAGCGCAAATATTGGAAATCGTCGTTTGTCTGTCTGAAGTGACTAGCAATATAATATCTCGTGAATTCTCTTTCATGGGAAACTTTAAATTTTGCTATATGTTCGAAGGTAATTGGTCTCACAGCACAAACACACAGTAAATTTTTAGATAGGCAGGACATAAGTTATTGTTTTACATTATAAAATTTCTACTATGTACATAATTATTAAATTGATATTGAAATCTCTTCCTAATATCGTCAAAGGAAGCGCCCGAAGGATTTTTAATTAAATAATTATTTTCGCTTGCATGTCTGTTCAACAAAGTCGTAATTCTTTATTTAATGGACAATGATATTGCTTTGATGTTTTGTATTTTAATATTATGAGAACTTAACAATTTATAATAATGCACTTAACTATACCTATACGTATGTCATAATTAATTATTATTTGCATAACAGTTGCATTATTTGAGGACGAAGCTTTTACATTGTACGTTTTGTTTCTAATAGATTCTAAATCTCATCTTTATTTGCATAACAGTTGCATTATTTGAGGACGAAGCTTTTACATTGTACGTTTTGTTTCTAATAGATTCTAAATCTCATCTGTGCTAAATTTCACCTGTACGTAGTATGAATCCTTGTTTCTTCTTGTTCTTAATCTTCTTCTTCTTCTTCTTCTTCTTCTTCTTCTTCTTCTTCTTCTTCTTCTTCTTCGTCTTCGTCCTTGTCTTCGTCTAATTCTTTTATACTTTTTTTCCAGACATCATTACCTACTTTCTCGATAATCGTACGAATTAACCTCAGCTTTCATGGCAATAGAAACATGGCGTTCACGTTCAGCGTTCAGTCCTCCTAGTCTGAAAAGTTTGGTCCAGAACCATTTTCGAATGCAATGTCCGAGTCCATTGTTTTCAAAAATTTGAAATTCAAATTCTGATTGTCTTTTATGCTATTACATATACCATTTATACCATAACTATGTTTTATTCACCTATTACTACTTGGTCTGTTGTAGACTAATATTTCCGGTCTTCCAGAATCCAAACCCTAGGAATTCCCGAATTGTTTTGAAAAGTTGGGAAACGAGACTTTCCCGTTGTCAACGTCACTTTACGAGTCTCCTCTCTTTTGTTTCAATCTAGTTTGACGTGATGCAACCGGGATCGGCATAACAGATTACGTTTTATCGTTTGAACAAGCTCGTATCTAGAGTATAACTCGATTACATTGTTAAAACTATTACAAGTATGATTTATAGCATCCTATTAGAAGAAGGAATGAAGATTCTCAGTGAGTCAGATCAATTAAAATATGAAGAATTTATCGTGCGTTAGGACAGACCACTTGTGTGTTCAGGGATACATAAGACATTTGATCAAGCCTTGTAATTCATTTTGTTTAGTTAGAAAAGTGGGTTTCAGGGAATGAAGTTTGCAAAAAAGGTGTTTCAAAGTCCGTTTTTCATCCCATTTCTTTCATTCAGCAATGAGAGATAAAAGCTTTGATATAGTTGTCTCTTTGACCGTGTAGGTACCATGTACATAGTACCTATGCTCTCGCAGGCGAGAATAGATACAATCAGACAATCCTCCTCATAAGGGGACATCTTTCCAAGATCTTAAAATTAACCATGCTATTCTTCGAAAACTATTCAGTGCCAAGAGCTCATTATGCTTGCCTGCAGACTAGACTAAAATAGACATTAGAAAATATACAATCAGAAAAATATCAGCATATCGGTGAGGTGTAGCTCATATCTAATATCGTCATTTGTCATTTCGTATGCATGACATGAAATAAATAATCGTACACAGTCATATTACCATACATCACTGTTCTGTTCAATGTACGATTATCCTTTTACCCTTCAACAGAATCGAGGCTGTATTTATTAACTCAGGTGGTTCGATTGGAATGGCGTTCCATTTTATAGTCAGCTGTATCCCTGATGACAATGTCAAAATAGGAAACAGGAAAATTCCAAAGTGCAGCTGGGACGAGTGTTAGCAATATCGGAAAAGAACTTACAAAATCTTACAATGTGGAGATACGCATACAGAAACCTTTATCAAAAAGCATGAAATTATATCTTGTAAATTCGATCCTAAGATCATCTTGAATTAGATACAAATGAGGCCCGCCAGGCAAACATTTTAACTTACTTCTAAAATACACCAAAAAGCTTTGATTTTACCTTTATTAACTCGCCAACACGATACTATAAAGTTCTTTTATTTTGAGAGTCAAACAACAAAAATGTGTCCCTTTTTTATGATTAACCAATGAATCAATGAAAGTGTCTTCGAGTCTGATTGACAGCCAGGAAATGGTCATGCACATTTGCCCCCCATAAATTTCCTACGGTAAAAGTTGCGCCTAGATACATAAAAATGTTCATAAAAACCGACCTAATATATTCAGTAGTCTATTGTTAATTTCATTCCTTGAATAGCTGAGAAATAAAAAGGAGAATTCCTTTACTGTGAGAGAGGTTTCTGACCCATTGCTTTAGGCGATTCGATAAACCCAAGTCCTTTATAACCTACGAGTTGAACGTTCATGGACAAACTTGCTTTTAGATTAGTCTGAGGTCTTTTTTAAGGTGGACCTACCTCTCCTCTTTCTCTAGAAGATTAGAAGGGAACGTATTTGCGATGTAAGAACTCAATCATGGATGGCTGAGATTCCCATCCTTAAATTAATTATTGTTAAGGAGTTTGCAAAATTTTAAAGGCTAGGTACTTACTAAAAAGTCAACGGGACGAAGGTGTTAGAGTTAATATTGTCACTCTGGTCACTACTTTATGTACTTGGAGGAGAAAAAAGATAAGCATATTCATAGGTAAGTCCCAACCCGTTATGTAGATCCTTTCCACTGTGGATTAGTGGTACGTTATCACAGTAATGCAACACTGACACAGCACCTTATCGACACGAACACTTCACCTATACATGGAAGTAATTATACCATCTGAAACAGTTCAGTAGTATCTATATCTCTCTAATTACACGTACATACTCAATTAAATGGAATAAAATAAATACTCAACGCTTATAAGAGGCATTATTTTATTATGTAAAGCATACTTATTGTTCAACGTAACGTCCTATTGCTTTTAGAACGGACTGGTAACGTATTAGGTGAACAATGAAAAGAAGAAATAAAAAGTTCAGAATAAGTATGTAGGTACATCATAAAATATGTTAGAGGTATTTAGCATTAGAACAAGATACCTAGGTTGTACTTTGAATTTTAGTACCGATATCTATAGATAGTAAAGATACTTTTAAAGTACATTCTGGTGTATGTTGGTTAATACTCGTAATAATGGTATCCATGCTGATGTTTGTGTAATGTGTAAATGTATCTACACCTATTGGAAATACCCGATCCGAAATTTCACAGACACATGGAATGAGAATAAAGCGATGTTAAAGTGCTTCAAACCAAAAGTAGTAGGGGTATATTTGAAGAACCTTATCAAAAGTGCTTACCGAGAAGGGCTAGAAGGGTATTATACCCAGAAAGAAAATATACCTACTTACTATTCCACTCCCATGTGAAACATAGATTCAAAAAAAAGGCGTAATATTCGACCCTGCCGGAAAAACTCCTGCTGGGCCAACGTGAAACAAACTAGAGACCTCATAAAAGTTCCTTAAATTATGAGATACTCAACAGTTAGATGGAGATACTTACGAGTTAGATGATTTAGAATCAACGGTACGCGAATCATAACATTTAAAGTTCAAGGTACATCATAAAATATGTTAGAGGTATTTAGCATTAGAACAAGATACCTAGGTTGTACTTTGAATTTTAGTACCGATATCTATAGATAGTAAAGATACTTTTAAAGTACATTCTGGTGTATGTTGGTTAATACTCGTAATAATGGTATCCATGCTGATGTTTGTGTAATGTGTAAATGTATCTACACCTATTGGAAATACCCGATCCGAAATTTCACAGACACATGGAATGAGATTAAAGAGATGGTTAAGTGCTTCAAACCAAAAGTAGTAGGGGTATACTTGTCAAGAACCTTATCAAAAGTGCTTACCAAAAAGGGCTATAGAAGGGTATTATACCCAGAAAGAAAATATACCTACTATTCCACTCCCATATGCAACATAGATTCAAAAAAAGGCGTAATATTCGACCCTACCGGAAAAACTCCTGCTGGGCCAACGTGAAACAAACTAAAGACCTCATAAAAGTTCCTTAAAATATGAGATACTCAACAGTTAGATGGAGATACTTACGAGTTAGATGATTTAGAATCAACGGTACGCGAATCATAACATTTAAAGTTCAAATTTTCACGGTCTAGGCCACTTGAATTGAGCGTGATGGAAGTTCAAGTACTGAATGCCGTGAGTTAGTGTAGGAAGAATGGTTCATATAATTGCTATTAACACTTCTAAAATACATTACTCGTAGGTACACCAGCCGGTAAGTTAGTAAGTAATTAGATACATATTAGTTACATTTTGTAAGTTTGTATGGATGGATGCAGACATTTGAAAGAACCTAAATAAAAACGAACTGTAATACAAATTTGTGTTATACCTTCCTTCCTTCCTACTAAAGTATACGTAGGTACTGTGGTAGCTTATTTTATGCTAGCCATTTTATGAATTTAGGTAGGAATCCATTATGTATTTTTACTTGAATAAGTATGTACTTTACTTGTAAATAAGTATTCTTACTTTATATCATTATTTTACATAAAAACATGTAGGTACAGGTGGGTATTTACCTATTTACGTAGTAGGTACGCATTGGCTTACGAATCATCTTACCTCATACCAGACTTTCTGGATCACTGATATGGCAAATGATTGTCAAATAAATAGTTATATCAAATATCTAAAACTAGAGTAACTCGTAACCATACTACTTATTACTTATATAGATAAACGAGCTTTCAATAATTCAATAAGTCTGTAATTTATGCACTATTAACATGAGAGAAGGTAAAAAATGTAGACTACATTGTAGGTATAGGTCGATAAGTATGTTAAATAAATGAAAGTTTCTTTCTCAATTCAATGTTTATCTAAATTAAACTTTTTCCAACAACAAAAAGCACTTCTTTTTGAAATAATACCTACTTACCCAATACTTAATAATCACTATAATATTACATCATACATCTAATATTTTCTATAATATTTTTGCTTTTTATGAAAGTAAATGTAGGAACTCAGGTATCTCATTGTTTGTATTCTTGTAATAAATATATAATACAAATTTGTGTGGTACCTTCCTTCCTACTAAAGTATACGTACTGTGGTAGCTTATTTTATGCTAGTCATTTTATGATTTTAGGTAGGAATCCATTATGTATTTTTACTTGAATAAGTGTGTACTTTACTTGGAAATAAGTATTCTTACTTTATATCATTATTTTACATAAAAATATGTAGGTAGGTACAGGTGGGTATTTACCTATTTACGTAGTAGGTACGCATTGGCTTACGAATCATCTTGCCTCATACCAGACTTTCTGGATCACTGATATGGCAAATGATTGTCAAATAAATAGTTATATCAAATATCTAAAACTAGAGTAACTCGTAGCCATACTACTTATTACTTATATCTAGATAAACGAGCTTTCAATAATTCAATAAGTCTGTAATTTATGCACTATTAACATGAGAGAAGGTAAAAAATATAGACTACATTGTAGGTATAGGTCGATAGGTATGTTAAATAAATGAAAGTTTCTTTCTCAATTCAATGTTTATCTAAATTAAACTTTTTCCTATCAAGCAACAACAAAAAGCACTTCTTTTTGAAATAATACCTACTTACCCAATACTTAATAATCACTATAATATTACATCTAATATTTTCTATAATATTTTTGCTTTTTATGAAAGTAAATGTAGGGACTCAGGTATCTCATTGTTTGTATTCTTGTAATAAATAGGTATTAATATGTATTTTAATATATGAAATCATTCAAATAAATACCTATTGTTAATTTGTGTCCAACCAAATAGAACATAGAGTCTTATTTTTTGTCTGCCGTTTTACTAGGTTTTGGTATTATGTAGTATAATCAGGTATTTAACCGAAAAGAGGATTTCGATTTGGACCTCTAGTTTTCGGACTTTTCGGTGTCCAGATCCTGATTTTTACTAGTAAGTTCTACAGTGGACGCTATTTTTTCTTGGGAACTTGGGTCCAAAGGGTACCTCATCAGATGATGGACAAAAAACGCCCCTGATTCTACGTCTTAAGGTCCACTTCTTTCATAGAACATGTGTTGTGGGTGGACTTTCACGACTGTCTGAAGTACGAAATCAGGCGGACACTATTGAATATCGCTATGAAGAATAAGAAAAAAGTTTGCATAAATTTGAAGACTTGTTTGGTTTGGTGAAATTGTGAGAAGTATAAGGAACCAGATCAGCCAAGAACCAACCTTCATGAAGGTACTTTAAGACACTAAGTTGTACTTTCTTTGATGTGATTTGATGTGATACTGAGTGATTTTTGATGTGTGAGACCCACGTATTACTTTTTTTTTCACCTTTTATGAAATTACTTTCTTTGATGTGATTTGATGTGATACTGAGTGATTTTTGATGTGTGAGACCCACGTATTACTTTTTTTTTCACCTTTTATGAAATCGTAATGTGATAGGTAACTAGTGTGAGTAAGAATTGTTCAGAATGGAAGTTTCTCATGTTTGGAGAATCATGGACAACTTTTAGAGTAAAACTTTTATCGAACTCTTGATGTTCGCGCGCCTCCCGGCACGCTTGATCTTCAAAACAGCAGGGCATTTGTTTTCGATGGATTTTTTTCACAATTTTTAGCAGTATACATTTTTCAGCCTCGCCGGGACATGAACCCAGACCTCACACGTGCTCGACCAGTGTTAGGAATTGTTTAGAATGGAAGTTTCTCATGTTTGGAGAATCATGGACAACTTTTAGAGTAGAACTTTTATCGAACTCTTGACGTTCGCCAGCCTCCCGGCACGCTTGATCTTCAAAACAGCAGGGCATTTGTTTTCGATGGATTTTTTTCACCATTTTTAGCAGTATACATTTTTCAGCCTCGCCGGGACATGAACCCAGACCTCACACGTGCTCGACCAGTGTTATATTCACTAGACTACGGAAATGGTAGAATCAGTGGCGATTCGATACTTTACTAGGGGACACACCATTAACATCGCGTCTAAGGATTATCTTTTGATTACCTTATACGAGTATTGCAAGAGTCCATTGTTAATTGTACCTATCAATTTATTTATTAAAATATTTTAATATTCACGTTTTTATTTCTCTTAAGCGTTTAAAGGACATGTCGTTCGCGAATGTCCACTTTCATAAGGTAAGAGTGTGGTGCACAAGGTAAAATAGTCCACTTCGAGGGAATATCGTCTACTACAGCTTCCCCTGTGAAGCCCCCACTGGGATTGACATCATGTAATTCAGGTCCTACATGAGCCATGTTCCGTGAGGACCGAGGACTAATGTCAAACAGTGCTGTAATTACATGCAACTGAAATGTTTCAGAATTTCACGAGTCAGTGAGCAGCTAGCATGTGGAAGACCAGACATGCCTCATGTGACAGAAGAAGTTTTCTAAACAATGAAAATTATGGATATGCTCGTACCTTGGGATCTGATGAGATAGCAGTTCTTTTGTTGAAATAAACCTTAAAAAAAAAAAAAAAAAAAAAAAAAAAAAAAAAAAAAAAAAAAGTGGACAGGTAGCGACGACCGGCAATATTGAACTCTGTTTTTCCTAACACGATAATAATGAGGGAAATGATCTCTAGATTTTCTTCAAGTATAAAATGTTCTTATTCAGGGAAAAAAGAGGAGGGAGGTAAAATGAACAAATACCTAGTTTAGGAAGATCTTTTCCAAATATTCTCTAAGATCATGTTCAATCTCATGAACGATAGCTATGTACCTATGGTAATTTCCTTCAAGTGACTGAGTCATTTAAAGTTGTAAACTGAGGCGTGATGATAGCAAGTAGCCAGTTCCAAAGTGTTTCCGAAGATGATTTTGTTAATGAAGAGAAAAGTTCAAGTCACTTCCTACCAGATGAATGGTAACATAGTCGGTACATTAAAACATTGAGTCAGAAATATCTACATGATGATGACTCGTAACAAATGTCGAGTCAGTAATATCTGTGGGGCGCCTGGATCTTACATCCGCTTCTAATGAAAGTAGGTAGCTAGCTCATTGTACCCATGGTAATTTCCTTCAAGTGACTGAGTCATTTAAAGTTGTAAACTGAGGCGTGATGATAGCAAGTAGCCAGTTTCAAAGTGTTTCCGAAGATGATATTGTTAATGAAGAGAAAAGTTCAAGTCACTTCCTACCAGATGAATGGTAACATAGTCGGTACATTAATACATTGAGTCAGAAATATCTACATGTTGATGACTCGTAACAAATGTCGAGTCAGTAATATCTGTGGGGCGCCTGGATCTTACATCCGCTTCTAATGAAAGTAGGTAGCTAGCTCACTGTGTTGGTTTAACAGGTTTATCTGCTTTATTAAGTAGCTGCTATGTACTTTTAAAGTAAATACGAGAACTATAAGCTCTTGCCTCTTTAAGATGAAGAGAGTTGTGTCACTTAGCCTAGGCCAGAACCTGATACAACGTAAAACAATTTATACCTATAAGTAATAAAGTTTTTATACTTTTTGCCAGCAATCTTTGAAAAACGATGACAATACTCTTTGAAGCTGGACAAGGTCTAAAAATTTAGAACTGAGTTATCTAGAGTGGAACATTATAATTTACAGAAAAGATAGTTCCCAACGGTCCAAAGAGGTTAAGCAACTTTAATCTTGGCACTCATCTTGACAAAGGACCGTATGGACACATCATGTGCTGCTGGCTAAACCGGGATGCACTTCTTGAAAACATTTGTCATTTTGACTGCTGGCAAGAAACACCCTTTACAATCACATTATTTTACGTAGTTCCAAGGTACAAGCCTAGCTGCCGCATATTTCATCTCCTTATTTTTATTTTTACACTTGTACCCTACCTTCAAACTGTTTTAATAATTTCTTCAAGGATCCAGAATACCAACAGAAAAGGGCATTAGGTACCTACCTAGTTGGAAATACGCATAACAAATTTCCAAGGAAATAATTTCCCTTGAAAATTTTCTCAAGTCTACACTGGTTATCAATTAAAAAAATACGCACATACCTAACTGGTACGTCCAAGGTTACCTAGGGAAAAATTCACGGAATTTTAATAAATTAATGTGCTATCAGATACCTACATAATTCATCATTCACATAGGTACTGATTAATTCATACAGATCTAAAGATAAGTTCTCGAAAATAATGATTAATTACCTATCCAGGATTCATGTCCCTATCTAAAAGAAAAAATAAATCCATACTGATAGGTAACCATCAATCTTATCATAGACACACATTTTGAAGATTCATAATTTGTAATCATATTTGTTCCGGTTTTCGCCCTAAAGAAACACTGGAAAATTGCTAAAATAGTTGGGAATGATATCCGTACACCTGATGAAAGCTAATCAAGTCAAAACTTTTACATAGGTACCTACCCAATGGGCACTTAGATCAAGTAGGTACCTACACATTTTATTCCGAGGCATTTTTTCGACTATTCCTGAAAAGCTTTTCCTACAAGATAAAATACTATCTTGATGTTCGTACTATGTACCTAATTATGGTCGACTGTTTAGAATAGTTTAGATCGATAAAAAGCTTTTAAGGGGAAGACGAGAACACCCCAAAAAGAACAAAACATGAACACACTTACCAGTTCGAATAAATCACGTAAAAACTTGTCACAAAACTGTCACGTTGTAAAAATTGTAGATATTTATAAGCACTTAAAGTAAAATTAACACTTAAATTTATTATATTTAACTAATAACTAAAACGGTTATATCAGAATACCAACAGAAAAGGGCATTAGGTACCTACCTAGTTGGAAATACGCATAACAAATTTCCAAGGGAATAATTTCCCTTGGAAATTTTCTCAAGTCTACACTGGTTATCAATTAAAAAAATACGCACATACCTAACCGGTACGTCCAAGGTTACCTAGGTAAAAATTCACGGAATTTTAATAAATTAATGTGCTATCAGATACCTACATAATAATTCATCATTCACATAGGTACTGATTAATTCATACAGATCTAAAGATAAGTTCTCGAAAATAATGATTAATTACCTATCCAGGATTCATGTACCTATCTAAAAGGAAAAATAAATCCATACTAATAGATAACCATCAATCATAGACACACATTTTGAAGATTCATAATTTGTACATATTTGTTCCGGTTTTCGGCCTACCGAAACACTGGAAAATTGCTAAAATAGTTGGGAATGATATTCGTACACCTGATGAAAGCTAATCAAGTCAAAACTTTTACATAGGTACCTACCCAATGGGCACTTAGATCAAGTAGGCACCTACACATTTTATTCCGAGGCATTTTTTCGACTATTTCTGAAAAGCTTTTCCTACAAGATAAAATACTATCTTGATGTTCGTACTATGTACCTAACTATGGTCGACTGTTTAGAACAGTTTAGATCGATAAAAAGCTTTTAAGAGGAAGGGAAGACGAGAACACCCCAAAAAGAACAAACACACTTACCAGTTCCAATAAATCACGTAAAAACTTGTCACAAAACTGTCACTTAAGTTGTAAAAATTGTAGATATTTATAAGCACTTAAAGTAAAATTAACACTTAAATTTATTATATTTAACTAATAACTAAAACGGTTATAATATTGTTATTTTTAAAAATAATAAAATCGTATATCGCATTTATTTACACACACTTGTACAATTGTTTTCGAAGTCCACTCCGAAAACACCCCTCAAGTCTCTGAGCTAAACTGAAAACAACTAAAACTGACAACTGAAAGGAGACTAGTTGAATAGTACTCATTAATCTCAACGGTTTTTTCTGGACTGGTGGTTAGTCCAATGCGGTCCGAGTTCTGAGATCTTACCTGCTAATGCTATGAGAATACATGGATCCCTAATGAGAACTGAATGGAGAGAATAATAACTGTGCTACTCTCTGCTGGATTGGAATTGAACTGTTTGGCATATTCCTACCTCATACCTATAGAGGATTTTATTATAATTATGTAGGTACAGGTGCGATAATACATAGCTTCATAGGTAATTAGGTGGTTCATTGGTAATTAGGGGGAAGTATTTCGTAGAGTCAACACCTCTCTCGCGATCTTGGTCTGACGATGGGAATCTGATATTGAACTGTTTGGCATATTCCTACCTCATACCTATAGAGGATTTTTTTTATTATAATTATGTAGGTACAGGTGCGATAATACATAGCTTCATAGGTAATTACTAATTAGGTGGTTCATTGGTAATTAGGGGGAAGTATTTCGTAGAGTCAACACCTCTCTCGCGATCTTGGTCTGACGATGGGAATCTGAGTATTCCCGAAAGCTCACCAAACTTTCTTTAGTTGAATGTCGAATCTCAATTGTCTTTTAAAATTTATATTTCACTTTTGTTTATCCTGCTGAAATAGAACTGACAAGTCCCTCTTGCTTTGACCTGTCTAATGAAAGCGTAAGATCATCGTTTGAAAAATAGCCCTATTAAAAAAAAAATCATGTTTTTCCAGGTGCGTGAAGTTAGCACCACAACTTTTGCTGCGAATTTGTACCAAAGCCCATCATTTAGTACCCATTTTGTTCCATCAAAGTTTGCATAAATTTGAAGACTTGTTTGGTTTGGTGAAATTGTGAGAAGTATAAGGAACCAGATCAGCCAAGAACCAACCTTCAACTCACTATCAGGTGGACCTCACAGGTAACCTGATCAGGTCCACCAGTCAAGTCTACCTAATATCGTGTGTGCTCTTTCGTAGATGTGGCAACGCTGTAATCAGCTGATCTTGCAGTGAAGTTTTAAATTCATTTCGTTTGAATTTAATTTTTCGACTATACACCCATGGTTATTTAATGGATAGAGCCAACATCCCTTCCTGTTCCTTCTGTAATACCGAGCCCCTTTCCATCAAACACATAGTCTTCGTCCTTGTCTTCGTCTAATTCTTTTATACTTTTTTCCAGACATCATTACCTACTTTCTCGATAATCGTACGAATTAACCTCAGCTTTCATGGCAATAGAACGATGGCGTTCACGTTCAGCGCTCAGTCCTCCTAGTCTGAAAAGTTTGGTCCAGAACCATTTTCGAGTGCAATGTCCGAGTCCATTGTTTTCTAAAGCCATTCCCTCGATCAATTATTTTAAACTAGAACTCTCAGAGCTCTACATGTTGGTTTATAAATGGGTTAAGTGATACATGTCTAAATTTCTAATGTCTTATGATCTTATCCTTACAATTTCCTTTTCCTGATCCCTATACTACGAGAGGTATAATTATTAGACTACTCTTTCGTAGGTGTATATCTTACTAGCATGTTTTGCTATAGACAAATAGTTTGCTTTATGCTCAGAAGTATTTTGCTGAACGATTCTTTCTAGAAACGCTATCCAATCTTGAAACAGTTATCCTATTCGTAGGTGTATATCTTACTAGCATGATATGCTAGTATTTGTATAGACAAATAGTTTGCTTTATGCTCAGAAGTATTTTGCTGAACGATTCTTTCTAGAAACGCTATCCAATCTTGAAACAGTTATCCTATGTACTAAAGTCTGATGGCCACACCAGGCAGAATCCAATGTTTTCAAGAGATGGTTTATTTTTGTTGATGACAACAATTAGTACCTATTGTGACTGAGGGCCTGTTTGTTTTTACTATTGGAAGTAAAAAAGTCAATGCCTAATAGTTGCTTCTTTTCTTGGGATAAATCTTCCTAGGATGAATGCACTGAAGATTTTTATATCTCTTGTTAGGTTTAAAAGTATGACCATAGTATGGCTTTTAAAATTATTTCTATCTTCTTTACCTTATTAACTTATTATAGTTATTATCTTCAGAACTTTCTAGACCGTGGCACTGATTATTCCCAGAAGAAATATTGCCTACTAGCAATGTACGAATGTACCCAATGAACCCGTACAACTAAATATATTGACAATACAATAATAAAATAGATTTTTTTTCCTTTAAAGTGCTTTAACAAAAAAAGATTTTAATGATTCAGTTCTGTGAAAAAATGGCAAACGGACCGGATTTTTTTTTTTTTTTTAACCACCCAAACGCATTTCCTAAGGTAAAATTTCCTTTGGATAATTTTAATAAAAGTAGGTAGGTACTCTATATCTACATCTACAAGGACCACTTAAAAGAGTTAAGTTTGGTCAGGTGTTCGGATTACTATCAGGAACTAACTTTAGACCAGGATTGTAGACAGGAAGATTAGGTTCATAAGGTACACCTGCTTTCTAAGCGTGAATCGTGATACGAAGAAATTAAATTTGCGCCAGGAATCTCTAGCTTGAAGCAATTTGTTCAAATTAGTCATTCTATTAAAAAAAAATAATAATAAAAAAAAAATAAAAAATAAACTCATAACTCCGTTCTTCTTTTAATTTTCAATTTCAATATTTGAATCCCACTTTTACTTTCTATTACTTTATCCTTCCTTGGATCTGTTGCTAAAATGCAAGGCGTTCTGCAAATAGAGATATTACTAACTTCCGGAAATTCCAAATTTACCGAAATATGATAATAAACCTTCATGATAATAATCTCTCTTGCTGCTCTCAGAAGGACAACATTCTCGTATGATCCAAACTTCAAACCCTGTGAGACTTCAGTCAAGTGATAGGTACAAGTACAATTTGGGTTTTAGGACTTGGAGAGATAAGCTGCATTCCATTTGAATAAAATTCAATAACCATCAGAATATCTGGGTACCTGTACCAATTTGGGTTCTCAATGGCCATTGAAATAACCTGGAACAAGATACTAATCTCTGACCAGCACAGCATTACTGTCAATATATAACCTGTTACCTAGTATAAATGACGGTCGTTTGGAACACTAAAATGAGCTTTATAAGTATGTAATTTATTACTTTCTATATTTTTGAGACACACTTTAATCTTATTATTCTCGATCCATGGATTTTCTTGATCGATAACTTTCTTATAAATTTGTGTTTAAGAAAGTCGAGATCTTTTCTTTCCTTTTCTTTAAAACTTTTGAACAAATTAAAGTTGACAAAATTATTTTGGATCAAGATGTTTTGTGACACCCTGTCAAAATTCAACCCGTTCATATCTTTATCACAAACCACCAGTGACCAGCTGCATTCTTTGAGAGAATGAGCCATATGAGTTTATGAGTATTGAAGGCAACAGGTAGATTGGACATAGCTGCTATCGATAAAACTCTGGCCATATACAAAACTGGGGATATCTATAAAAACTGGTCTAAAAAGAATTTCATGTCACTAAGAAACTAATGTCCTAGCTTGAATTTTTTAAATGGGCATGAAACGTCTTTTGTTAAAATTAGTGAACCGACCAAAAAAGTTACCTATTTTTTTATTTATTGATCATTAAAAGTTATTTCACTTATGGTGTGCTATTTTTTATAAAGATATTTTTTACTGTAGGTACCTACTTCAAAGTCAGTTTTTGCATACATATTTGACTTCTATTACCTACATGTAAATCAGGAACTTACCTATCTGTGCTAAACTTAAATTGATTTACAAAATGTAGATAAGTAACATAATCCAATTAATAAACTTGCAAAAAAGTAGCAAAAAAAGTGAAATGAGATTACGTTATCACAACTTTCATTATCAGGTGAACTAATAGACATTTTTCAAATTTCACAAAAAATAATCTAGTTCCTAATGGCAGTAAATACTTCATTCTTCATTTCCAGATTGACTTCTGATTGAGTCATTAGTTGACTAACTATTTAGTAGATACCTACTATGTACTCGTACATATCATAGAACAACTTATTTCATTTCTGGTTTGGTTTCGTACAATATGCAGATCTGCACACATCTGTGTCGAACAAAGCTGGAAGAAAATCGTATAATGTCACAATTCGAAGCACTTTCCTCAAGAAACTAGAAACTTCTTTTCGTGACCTTGAGCTGCCAACCTCTGATTTGTGAGACCAAAACCTTAACCGCCACACAAGATAGGCGCGACAATTGCGTAATTTATCACGTTTTCCTGTCTCAGGTGTTCAGGTGTTTTCGCCATAGAAATAGGATCTGCGAGCGCTGATAGAGAACAGATATTCATCGATATCAACAGGATGTGGATTATTTTTCACGAATGCTATTTTTTTTAGATACGAGTCAGGTGAAAAATATCGGTCCCCGAGCGTCCAGAGATTTGATAGAAAAAATGCAATCAAGCGGAAAATATGAATAACTAAGCAGTTTAGCAGGTAGTAGGTATATCGGAGAGAAAAATTCACATCGTCATGTAAAAATGGTAGATTAGGTACGAATATATTTCCTGTGTACCTGCTTGAATATTCTAGTTGTTTTCTTTGTATTTTGATTGATTTTGTCTATAATCTAATTAATGCCTTATAAATATTAAATTTGTCAATTATGTCCTTGACACAGGCGAAAAATATCGGGCCTAATCCTATCGGGCCTAATCCTTGAAATTGAAATTCTGATTGTCTTTTATGCTATTACATATATACCATATCTATGTTTTATTCATCTATTACTACTTGGTCTGATGTAGACTAATATTTCCGGTCTTCCAGAATCCAAACCCTAGGAATTCCCGAATTGTTTTGAAAAGTTGGGAAACGAGACTTTCCCGTTCCCCGATTTAGATATCTCTCTACATTATCCACTTTTGTAGATAAGTAGGTACCTACCTACCTACATCAAAGCAAACCATAAATTTAATCTCGGCATTTGAGCATAAAAATCTTGAGATTTGCCAATATTGGTACTGGTAAAATGAAGACTTGGAAAGCAAAGTAAAGCTTTTTGGCACATCCACTATTTTGGTATTTTGTGGTGGAGATGCCTCTTTTACTCATTGTGGTGGAGATGTCTTTTTCCCCAAAAATCAGAAAGAAAATGTCGCACAAATGTTCAGATTTATCCGTACAAAGTAAGGTAATTTCCAGTAAGCATTTTGACACATCCACCAATTCTGGTGGAGGCGCCTCATTTTCCATCCCCTGAATAAAATTATCGCAAAAAATTAGAAATATTACCGTACCGTTTTCGTAGATCTGGCAACGCTGTAATCAGCTGATCTTGCAGTGAAGTTTTAAATTCATTTCGTTTGAATTTAATTTTTCGTCTGAAATCAGGCAAAAAATCAGCAGTTTTATTCCATTTTAGTTTATTTTTTTGTGGAGATGAATGTCCATTGTCCATTTCCATTTATATTATTTTTATCCACAGTTGATTGAGAGTGCAGTGCTCTGTTTTTATTAATTCAACAAAGTGGGTAGCCAATCTGTTCTCTTTGTGTGATTGTGTCAGTGTACAAGTGTGATTGCAAGGTTGATTTTTATTTTAATTTAACAATTTCCTCTCATCTAAAAAGATTTTCCGATTTTTTAACAGGAATTAAATCATAGAGGAGGATAGAAATCATCTGTCTATTCATACCTCTCTCTCTCTCTACCTTTATCTAGATCCCTAGTTAGGGTCCACAGCATTTATTAGAATTTGGCTGATAAGTGGCTAATCATAAAAAAAAAAAAAAAAAAAAAAAAAAAAAATAGTACCTATTATACCATTTAATTAGGTACTGTATACATAGAAAGCTATGGTGAGAAAAAGTACCTAACTTTAGTGGGGTTTAAATCAAGCTTTCAAAAAAATTACCGATAATTTTCTACTTTCCCACAGGTGTGCCTCAGGCTGTTTAATATTTTCAACTAACCAAGTACATAGCAATTAAGTAAATAAAATATCAAACTGTATTTTTACCTACAAAGGCTCAATTGTGAAGTGTTCCTCTTTATGCACCAATATGAAAGTCACTGTTTCAACTCAACATACCAACGAATGCTTTCTATTAGATGTCAGTGAAGACTTGGAACTTGAAAATTTCAAGGCTTTCTGTGAGGTCCAGTCTGGATATCCTGCCCATGAAATAGCCATAGAATTTCAGGGTGTTCTCCTACAGGACAACAAGAAAACGTTGAAAACCCATGGCATTCAAGACGGGGATCTGGTCCTATTAAAACATCTGGGATCTTATCATGCAACACCAGCAGGTATGTGTATTTTATTCACACTGAGATCTCCGTTCTTAGCTACAGTTCATTCTACCAACACTATTAAAAAAAAAAAAAACTTTTACCTTTGTAATCATTTAAATAAAGAGGAACTCCTATTTTGAAAAGGGTATTGTGCAGCTTATCATTAATCAACAATGTTTTTCTTTCCATTTTCAGCTGTTATTCCAAACTTTGACTTCAGTGGTATTGTAGTTCCTTCTGCCTCAAGCAGCTCAAGCAATGGTCAAAGTTCCAATTCCCTGAGTGATGATCCGGCTACTGTTAGACAACTCCTTCTGGATAACCCCAAAGAGATAGCTTTGCTGCAACAAAACAATCCTCGGCTTGCTGATGCATTACTCAATGGATCACCAGGTATAAAGGTTTCACATAGAAAAATAAACCTGGTTGAAACTAGCTACATATCACTTCCTATTTTTTTAAGTAGTTTAATTAAATATTATTAGAAAGACTATACAAGTTTTGATTTCTTTCAGAGGACTTTGAGAGGATTCTACGACAACAGTATGAAGAAAGGGAAAAGAGGGAACAGCTCCGACTTAGAATGCTCAATGCTCACCCGTTTGACACAGAAGCTCAAAAACTCATCGCAGAGGAAATCAAGAAGAACAATATTGAAGCTAACATGGAAGCTGCCATGGTATTCTTTTCTTTTAGAGGACTTTGAGAGGATTCTACGACAACAGTATGAAGAAAGGGAAAAGAGGGAACAACTCCGACTTAGAATGCTCAACGCTCACCCGTTTGACACAGAAGCTCAAAAACTCATCGCAGAGGAAATCAAGAAGAACAATATTGAAGCTAACATGGAAGCTGCCATGGAATACAATCCCGAGACATTTGGCACAGTGGTCATGTTGTATATCAATTGTAAAGTCAATGGCTATCCTGTGAAAGCATTTATTGATTCTGGTAAGCATTTATTTTTTCAAATTTCATGTTGAAATACACATTGGGCTTCTCCACAAATGCAGTCTTACAAGAAAAACGTCAAAAAATGGACCAACATAGGGTGAACATAAGGCTTAAATCAAAGTTGTATGTGGTGAGGTCTACATGCAGGGTAATTTACCCTACTTACTTGGGATCCTAAACAGCCCTAGAAAAAGTAAATGAAATAAATATTATCGGCCCTATATCATCATACCTATCTTATTGATACTTGCCTGTATATCAATTGTAAAGTCAATGGCTATCCTGTGAAAGCATTTATTGATTCTGGTAAGCATTTATTTTTTCAAATTTCATGTTGAAATACACATTGGGCTTCTCCACAAATGCAGTCTTACAAGAAAAACGTCCAAAAATGGACCAACATAGGGTCAATATAAGGCTGTAAAACTGGCCCCAAATAAGTAAAGGCCTATAATTGTTAGGTTTGCTCTAGTTAAATCAAAGTTGTATGTGGTGAGGTCTACATGCAGGGTAATTTACCCTACTTGGGATCCTAAACAGCCCTAGAAAAAGTAAATGAAATAAATATTATCGGCCCTATATCATCATACCTATCTTATTGATACTTGCAGTACCTACCTGCCTAATGAATAGATGTGATTGGTGTTACTTAAAACAGATTTTATTTCAAACGTACCTAGTTATTCAGTCATTTCATTATGTGGTTTTGTAATGTATTGTGGAGTCACAATTACCATACTCCACACTTCCTGTGTGTCAATCAATGTAGTAAGTATCCTGATGGGCCTAATGAATAGATGTGATTGGTGTTAAAACAGATTTTATTTCAAACGTACCTAGTTATTCAGTCATTTCGTTATGTGGTTTTGTAATGTATTGTGGAGTCACAATTACCATACTCCACACTTCCTGTGTGTCAATCAATGTAGTAAGTATCCTGATGGTACCAGTGACTGAGTTAGAGACTGGGTTGGTCCGAATTTTGTCATCAGGAAGTGCACATAATATTTTATCTATTCGATTTTATGGTCCCTGTTTACAAGGTGTGCTTGTTTGTGCTCTGAAAAAGTGAGGTTTTCTCTGTGATTTCATGTATTTAAATATCCTGATTTTGTCAATTCCAAATTAATAGGGCTGTATAAAAATATTATTTATGTTTAATTTCTTCTTTATTTAAAGCTTCTTTTGCCACTTGACTTTTATATTGAGTCTCCTAACTTTTCAAATGTCCTATGGTACACGATCATACACTAAAGAACTCCTTTTCCATTGACTGACTTCATTTCTGTTTAATTTCTTCTTTATTTAAAGCTTCTTTTGCCATTTGACTTTTATATTGAGTCTCCTAACTTTTCAAATGTCCTATGGTACACGATCATACACTAAAGAACTCCTTTTCCATTGACTGACTTTACATACCCCCAGTATATTCCAAATAAATTGATGACTCTCAATGGGTGTGATTTGGACATGCATTCTTTGATTTAGCACAGTTGGGTTTCAAAATACCTACTTAGGTAATATTATTGTATTTTTGCCAGGATAAGTATTTTTTTTTTGCCGGGTATGAGTGTCACTCATTATGGCACACTTGTTTCCCACTAAAGCTATAGAAGCAGTCCTTGGAGTATATTATGTTTGCCGGGTATGAGTGTCACTCATTATGGCACACTTGTTTCCCACTAAAGCTATAGAAGCAGTCCTTGGAGTATATTATGAGTACCTATTCTGACTTAATATATTAATTTTCCCTTTTACAGGAGCTCAAACCACTATTATGTCACTAGCGTGTGCTGAAAGGGTTAATATAATGAGGTTGCTTGACACACGTTGGGCAGGGATTGCCAAAGGAGTTGGCGTACAGAAAATACTTGGACGAATCCATATGGTAAATGTTAATAATATATAATAATTATGTATTATTTTTCATTATTTAAGTGCATTTTTATTATCTTGTGCAACATGGGTCAGGGTAGTCCAGCTATCTCTTATAAGAGGTGAAATATCTCGAGTTGTAAATGCCCTGTGGTACACAAAGAAAAAATTCATTAGCACAAAGTAAGTAACTCAAATTAATCTACCAAAACAAGAGGAAGTAATGTTTCATATTCGTTGTAATAACAAGTGTTCATAAATTTCTTTAGTGAGTGATCAAGGAAAACAGTGAAGATTCTGGAAAAGTGGGTTTCATATTTAGGATTATACTTTGCATATTCACTATTTTTTTAGTTTCACTACTCCTTGTCAAAGGATGGGATAGCCATTAGGGTTTTGCTGGCTCTTTCCTCTATGTGTATTATTTTGCATTTTATTCTTTACACCAAAACAATTATTTTAGTTAATTTCTTCCCAGATCTATTTTCCAGACGAAAAACTGTTCATTTTGATTTCTGTCGATTTGCTCCTTTGTTTTTAGAGAATACTTGAGTCAAACATTTATTTTGTTCGTAGGTTTAAGAAAATTATAGATAGGTTTATGAATTTTTACAATGTTTATAATTTAAATATTTTTAAATTAAGATTTTATACATTTTTTACATTTTCCAATACAGCGTTGGTATTGATTGATGGGTGTTCTTTTTATTATTTTTAAATAAAAATTTGAAGTTTTGTTTTTCTTTTGTACTTTCATACTCTGCCGTCACGCTTAGATCAGGTTTCTGCCTACAAAAGTTCTGTTGACGCGCAATCTAATAAGTTAGAATTCCTCAATACATGCGGTCACGTTGCTTTCGAAATTTCCGTACGGTGAATTAATCGTACCTACGTTCATGGAGATGTCATAATATGTCGTAAGACTAAAAATTCCATCGAGTCTTTCCCTGAGTAATCGGGCATGTTGAAAGAAAACGTATAACCCTATAACCTTGACCTTTTCTCATATGTGGAAGAATTTCTACTAGAACTGCTAACAAGGTAGTCAAAATGGGGTGACATTAGTTATAAAATAGATGGTGAGAACAGAAGAAATGAGAACTATAAAGACATGCTGATAGCACGAGATAGACCACAAGCTGTTAAGAAGAAAAAGTAGAAATGAGCGAGAAGATAAAGAGGTATGGGGGTGAAATTCCTAAAAGTGAAGGAGTCTTATAGACTGAGGGGGGGGGGGGGACCGAGAGAGGGAAGGGGGAACTATTGAAATTTGGGGGGCCCAAGGTATGAAGGGCTTACGTTTATGTGCTGTCAGCAAGTAAACTTTGTTTTGAAATCTATCAAAACATTCAAGTGATTTCAAAGTGAAGCGTGCGTTGAAGGCTTTTTATTTTTTGTCGAAAATTTACACGATCATTTTGAAATAATGTCGAAATTTGAAAAGCTCAGGGAAATCATAAAGGAAAATTTTAGTCCTGTCCTTGATGGCTGATGGGACATATCACGCGATTGGTGTCAGTTCCAAACATGAATATTGTTTGATCAAATGACTCGTTCTTCCCCGTTATAAAACTCCGCCGTTATACCTTCAATTTTTGTGGCAGGTCCTCGATCAAAATATTGGACAATGCTTGTTCTCTAGCTTATCCCTACTGACCAATAAATTAATAGTAGATATTATCTATTTATTTTACTTCCGTCTTTCCTACTTCTCACAGGGATTACTTTGAATATATTTTTTTCGAAGGGATTAAATCTGGGTCCAACCAGTTCATAGAACGGAGCAACGACTTTGACAAAAAATAACGTTTATGGTCTAATAAGACTTAAGTAAAGAGTTTAGACTGAGCAATTTTTTTTTTTTTTTTTTTTTTTTTATGTGATCACCTGATACACTCAAATTAATCTACCAAAACAAGAGGAAGTAATGTTTCATATTCGTTGTAATAACAAGTGTTCATAAATTTCTTTAGTGAGTCACAAAAATTTGCTAGAAATATTGTTGTAATATTTGGAATTAACAGAAATTCATTTTAGAGGTTATTGTGTGCGAGAATTCATGTCAGAATGACCTTCTAAAATTAATTTTCGAAAAAAGAAAAAAAAAAAAAAAATAGATAAAAACGTGTTATTTCATATTTTTGGAAATTAGGGCAAATGACACAATAAGCGTGATTTTTTATTATTATTTTTGTTGTTTCAACGTGATTATTTAGTGCAATATTTGAAACAATAAATGCATCGTAAAATTATATGAAATTTGGCTCTAAGTAGAATACTCGAAAGTGTGGAGATATTCAATATGTTGGATTGCGACCAAGGGCGTAAAATTTGTCCAAATTCTTCAAGTTAATTGCTTTTGATCTACATAATTTATGGAATTTCTGTGTCTAGTTTCGGGGACTTTGGCCGAAATCTAAAGTCGTCAGAGAAGCGAACTCTTTTTGAGCTTTTTCCACGGCCAAATCGTACCTTCTAAAAACACGGCCTAGGGACGTTTTAGATCTACAACGAATCTCTCTGTTACGTTTGGGCTACTTTGACCGAAATCTAAAGTCCTGAAAATTGCGAACTCTTTTTGAGTATTTTCAAACTTTTGAACTTAAATATCGGCCGAACCGTACATCAGGGTGATCTACAACGAATCTCTCTGTTACGTTTGGGCTACTTTGTCCGAAATCTAAAGTCCTGAAAATTGCGAACTCTTTTTGAGTATTTTCAAACTTTTGAACTTAAATATCGGCCGAACCGTACATCAGGGAAGTAAACAACCAAGTACTTGAGTGCCACTCATTGTCATGTAGACCTGACAGGTATGGCTAAATAGGTCCCCCTGTCAGGTCTACCTGATAGTGAGTGGCAGGCCTTTGACAAAGAAGAATCTCGGAAATCACTCCATGTTCCAAGCTAACGTACTTCCATTGACCCAGGTCATGCATCTATTGCGTGTAAACATCCCACTCAATCTCGGTATCATCACAACCCCCTCACTTTCGTCACGCGATCTAATTGCGAACATTGCACTGTACTTGGGAGAAGAGATTAATCTTATCCGTGTCCAAAAATTGTTTCATGTTTTTCATCCAAACAAATAATACAAATATGCTGACATAATCTAAACATTTAACAAGATTAAGTGGGAAATAATATATTAATATAATCTAGATAATAAATAAAATAAAATATATAACTCGTAAAAGTCAATGGCTATCCCCCGTAGGCAACTAATAGGTATGTAAGAATCGGAGTTTTTGTCGTCTCCACCAATATAAAGTAGAAATAATGTAGTTTTGTCATCTCCACTATTACCAACATAAATAAAAATGGCAGATTTTACCACATCCACTACCTACTCTATTTTCTCAAATAAAATACTTCGTTGAATTTATTTTCATAAGAGAACTGAGAATTCAATATGCCCACAGCTTTGTCATGTCTGTAGATATGTTACTATCTAAAATTTGGTCGTCAGGTAGAAGTATGCAGGGAGGTTGAAGGTAATATTTATCCTGGCGAGAGAGCAAATATTAAGAAGATAATACAGGAAAGCTCAATAACGAACGGCCCGGGAAAATACGAGAACCCAAGTGTATGATTTATAGAGGATTAAGTGAGATTACTCTTGTTGTCATACCTACTTGGAAAATTGAAGATTATTCCTGTATGTTTATTAAGTCTAAGATTCCAGGACGGAAGAGCTTAATAAAACCATTGATCAGGTGGTAAGGAAATGGAATTTCATTCCTTAACCTTAATCCCTTCGAAGATATCTCGCTCAAATTCCAAAGTTTCCAGGAACGCTTTTATGTCTTTTGTTTCCTTCGTCCACGTTCCCGTTTATCATTTCGTGACGGTGTTTTATTTTATTCCGCAAGAATCTCAAGACAAAATGTCATGAGAGCTGCAAAAAAAGTTTCTTTGGAAAACTTTTCCTTGAAAGATCTAAATAAAATATCAAATAAACTTTGTTTATTTACAAAGGAAATCTTTGTGGGCTTTACAAAACTTTTGTGTAAGTGAAAATTCAAGGAAAATGTCATGAGAGCTGCAAAAAAAGTTTCTTTGGAAAACTTTTCCTTGAAAGGTCTAAATAAAATATCAAATAAACTTTATTTATTTACAAAGGAAATCTTTGTGGGCTTTACAAAACTTTTGTGTAAGTGAAAATTCAAGAGAAGTGTCCAGAAAAAAGTAAGGAACAAAATAGGTCGGTGCCTAGTTTTTAATTACAGGATTATCTATCATTGATAACATTAATCTAGTAAAGGAAGAAGAAGTATTTGCTCATTTATTTCAGCGGCATCGTACGATGGAATTTGAGTTCAAATTTTAGACATGCGAATTACGGACGCCTTGATCTGTACACGTTTAACGACATTACATACCTACCTAGTTATGGAACTCTGTTCCTAAATAATAAAATAGACAATCGGTCGGACATTACATAGACGAATTTTTTTCAGCATCTTTTGGTACTTACAGTTCCTGAAATTAGATGCTTTGAACATGGATAGAGACCATCACCCTGGTGTTTGGCTTAAAAAAACAGATAATTTATCTTTAATTTAACATGCACAAAAAAGATAATTCATCTTTCAAAACTAGAGTCTTTTTGCAACAACCTTGGTCAGTCCAGTGGTAAGATAGGTCGATTCCTAGATTTGAAAATAATTTGTCCCTGGGAATTGAATTCCGATCTTAAGTTTTCCAATAGTGTGATTTTATTTGTGGATTCCCAATAGGTGATCATAGGTGTTATAGCATCATGCAGTTCTTCAAAGGGATTGGAAAAAGTCCAGAACTAATTCCGTATTTTTATTTAATGTGTATTATATTTTTCCATTACAGGCCATTGCTGAGCTGACAAACTTTAATGGTGACAAGAAAAAAGCTTTGGCTGCTCTTCTAGCCAAATCTCTGATATTCTAATCTGGTGCAAAATTCGGTTTTGGTTTACATCTGCTGTGTTCAAATTAGCTCAAACCATTTAACTATTCAGGTTCTGGACTTGCCAAATGGTTGATTTCCACTACCTATTTAGTTTATAAAGAGTGATAATAGTGATTGATCCTGCTTGAAAGGACTCAAAAGTCCCTTGACACCAACAGTAAGACTATCGGATATTGTGGTCAAAATCTCAGATATTTTTGAGGATCGAATTATATCCCTTGGCTAGGAGAACCAACGACCTCCTTATTACCAGCCGAGCGTACTACCACTGACCTTTAAAATTAGGTAGCGGAGAAAATGATTCAAGGAAATTTTTATGTTCCTCATATCAACAGGGTTTATACGCGACCTGGAATACCTGGAAAAGTCATGGAATTTGCCACCCGACCAAAAATTAAAAAATATTCCAATTAAATAATCAAGTTTTTCAAAAAAGTAGGAGAACCAACGACCTCCTTATTACCAGCCGAGCGTACTACCACTGAGCTTTAAAATTAGGTTGCGGAGAAAATGATTTAAGGAAATTTTTATGTTCCTCATATCAACAGGGTTTATACGCGACCTGGAAAACCTGGAAAAGTCATGGAATTTGCCACCCGACCAAAAATTAAAAAATATTCCAATCAAATAAATAATCAAGTTTTTCAAAAAAAAAAAAAAAAAAAAAAAAAACGGCCTGGGGGGATTTATCTAAAAATCTGTTGTTCTTATCAAATTATGCTATTTGGTTAGTGCTGGACTTTGGATATGGAGATTTATGGTTCGAGTCGAAATCAAGTCATAAAATTTAGCATAGTGTAGTGTAGGTTTCAGTCGAGGAAAGATAATATTTTGTGACAAGCATGTACAATCTAAAGTTCCTTTTAGGCAATTAATTCATAAAATAATAGGCTTTGCATTGTGAAAATGATCTAGTGCTTCCTAAAGGTGCTTGAGTTTTGTAGCCACTTTAAGTTCCTCTGTCGATAATTACTTTGTGAATTTATATCTGAGAAATTTGAAGTTTACGCTCTTGTAAACATGAGGTGGTGATCAATGAACTTCTCAAACTAACCTTATGTTAACAGGGCTGCAAATAAATAGCCCTGAAAAAAAGGGATTTATCTAAAAATCTGTTGTTCTTATCAAATTATGCTATTTGGTTAGTGCTGGACTTTGGATATGGAGATTTATGGTTCGAGTCGAAATCAAGTCATAAAATTTAGCATAGTGTAGTGTAGGTTTCAGTCGAGGAAAGATAATATTTTGTGACAAGCATGTACAATCTAAAGTTCCTTTTAGGCAATTAATTCATAAAATAATAGATAGTTAACATATTTCTTCGAAATCTCTCTCTCTCTCTCTCTCTCCCTCAACTCTGTCTCACTAATTTCATTACAAGGGTCCCAAAAACCCAAAGTCGGAAAAATGGATCATTTGAAATTTTGGCACCATCTCAAAAAGCCATGAGCCTGTTACCTTTTCAACTCAGAATAGTTTGTCACATCAGAAGATGCCCAGGAGGCATTTTTTCTTTCTCAAATGTCCTAGCGTTGAAAAAATGAGGTCATCTATCAAAAACCCACCCCCGGGGATAGGATAACAGAAGTGACCGGTATATAAACATTGCAACATTTCTTGAAGGAAATACAAAAGTTATCGGTACTTATTTATTCCCATTTTACCTAAAATAATGTACGAGTGAAAGCTACCACGCTTGAATACATAATCTGATTCTCTCCCTAAACCTCAGCCCTCAGGTTTACAGTCCCATGTTGAAGGCATTCCAGCCTTATGCCGGTACTTATTTATTCCCATTTTACCTAAAATAATGTACGAGTGAAAGCTACCCACGCTTGAATACATAATCTGATTCTCTCCCTAAACCTCAGCCCTCAGGTTTACAGTCCCATGTTGAAGGCATTCCAGCCTTATGCCCAAATGCATGGAAACCGTCCCAAAATTGACGTTTTTCCTAGAGTTTACATGAAAGGCTTTTAGATTCATCACAGAATCAGATAGTAAATTTATGATTTCATAATACCTAATTGATAATTTAATTGGCTCTTTATTGTTATTATTATTTTACTTTCCTTATCCTATAGGAAGGAAAGTAATGTACCTATTTGGTCAAATTTTTCGATGGTCAGTTTTAGTGTCAAAACACGTTTTGAGGTCCCTAGTTTTTTTTTTTTTTTTTTTTTTTTTTTTAACCATTAACCCTTTGACTGTCTTGTGTCCCAGGTAGAATGTCAGTCTTATGGACGCCAAACTGAAACGCCAACTAGCTCAAGATGCCCTAGAAGAATCCAGCATGGACATTTCTCTGGATGAAATCAAGTTCGCCCGAGCTGAAGACATGGAGGAGATCGATGAAATGGAGGTGGGACAGGAAGATGAGGAGGTGGAGGGGGAAGAGTCCCTAACTGTTCTTCTCAATAACAAGGAGGCACCTGCCAATATGGGTAAGTGCTGTAATAAGTTCACTAGTTTGGTAGTCCTGAATTTTCTCTGTTTTTGTCTTTGTGTAGTAGTAATTATTTCGCATGGTCACCTAGTTTTCTTCTTTTAGCCAGCCTAATTAGCTTGAAGGGTAAGGACTAGGGGTCGTTAGCTTGAAGGGTAAGGACTAGGGGTCGTTAGCTTGCAGGGTAAGGACTAGGGGTCGTTAGCTTGCAGGGTAAGGACTAGGGGTCGTTAGCTTGCAGGGTAAGGACTAGGTCGCGGATTTTATCCTAAACTAACAGATGAGGTTTGTTCTCGGAACTTCTGGCTTTCTCCTATCCTGTCATCCTTATCTATTCGACTTTCGGGACGATAAGACCTTAGCAGTTACAGTTCCCTCTATCAAACTTCTAAAAAAAGCTTTCATATTTTTGTCTGTTCAATGTTAGTCTTTTCCTATGTTTGATATTTTCTTGTACCTTCATTATCACTGAGAATAATGCGAAAACTCGATAGCAGTGCTAACATTCGCCCTTACTTTCTATATTACGTATCCTCGGTTAATTTTGACACAATGGCATCTATCTGTCAACGCAAAAGAAAAGTTGTGCACGCAATTGAAAAATGTCAAGGGAAAATTTCAATAAAAAAATTTGCCAGTGAAAATATTGACATAGTGAGAAAGTTCCAAAATGAACCTATCCCGAATTTTTTGGTCATGATTGTACAAAACCTCATAAATGAGTTTATGAATCATTAGATTCTCCGAGGCTTTGCACAATTATAATTAAAACCATTTTATCTCTTTACCAGTATCGCCTATATTAACAATTTATTAGGTATTTTAATTCAAAAACGAACTAAAGTTTTTACATCTACGAACAGATTAAGCGAACTTAATTATAATTAAAACCATTTTATCTCTTTGCCAGTATCGCCTATATTAACAATTTATTAGGTATTTTAATTCAAAAACGAACTAAAGTTTTTACATCTACGAACAGATTAAGCGAACTTTTGGGCCTTTGAGGCCTTTTTTCTCAGGAAGTACATCATTAAATTTAATTTTTACATTATTACTTTATTTATTATATATTTCCCTAAAAACTCTCTCAGGAGCTTTCATAAAATCAAAGAAACTGTTACAAAGTTTACATCGTAAAAAGTTGCCTTTTATTTCTTCATTAAACGTTCAAGTATCCTTTTACGCCAATAAAAAATAACGGGACGTAAAAAGTCTGGTCGAAACAATGGTGAACTGTCATTTATTTAGCTGTCATTTATTTATAAATGTCATTTAGCTGTCATTTATCTTGAAGAAATTTGCTCTTCAAGTGCCTTCAAAAAGTTGAGGTAATCCTTACAAAATTATCCATCATTTTCGTGTACGTAGTTTATTCTATCAAAGTTCTTCAGTTTTTTGTAGTTACCTATTTTGTTGCATGTGTGATCGTACTTAGTTGTCATTTATCTTGAAGAAATTTGCTCTTCAAGTGCCTTCAAAAAGTTGAGGTAATCCTTACAAAATTATCCATCATACCATCAATTTTCGTGTACGTAGTTTATTCTATCGAAGTTCTTCAGTTTTTTGTACTTACCTATTTTGTTGCATGTGTAGAACTGTAGAGATGTTAGTTTTTCTACAACCAACCATCTCATGAATTCATAAACTTTAGATACGTCAGCTGAACGTTTAGGTTTGGGTTAAGCAAATTCATGGAATTTACCTAAGTGTTTGGTTAATCAGGAAGTGGATTTATAAAGATTTTGGTAGATCTAACGGAACCTATTTTTGAGTTAACCCATTCCTGTTTCATGAGTTTTATTATTTCCATTACTTTTATTCTTTCGTAGCTAGTGTAATGCTCTATCATGCTTGTGTATTTGTGTACCTATACGTTTTAGTACACAGCTCATTTCTAATTTCGTCCTTTTTGTTGTTTTGTCGTATTTCCGCACAGTAATCGTGTGTTTCTATCTCGTATATAAAAATGGAAAGATTGATTTCCGAAAATATCAGTTCTGAATTTATGGCCATCCTCGCTAAATCTCAAAATTCGTTGGGGGAAAAAACCTGCAGCTCTCGCGATTAAGTAAATAAGTTAATAATAACAGGTAGGAAGGGACCGTGTAGGTATAAATGGACTAAGATGGGTACCTCAAAATAGAATTTTAAAACAGTAATAGAAAAAAAATAGTTATAAAATAAAAGTAGAGACCACTCGGTACCGGAGGGGTTAATACCTACAGGTGCTCTATCATGCTTGTGTATTTGTGTACCTTATACGTTTTAGTACACAGCTCATTTCTAATTTCGTCCTTTTTGTTGTTTTGTCGTATTTCCGCACAGTAATCGTGTGTTTCTATCTCGTATATAAAAATGGAAAGATTGATTTCCGAAAAAATCAGTTCTGAATTTATGGCCATCCTCGCTAAACCTCAAAATTCGTTGGGGGGGAAAAATCTGCAGCTCTCGCGATTAAGTAAATAAATTAATAATAATAGGTAGGAAGGGACGGTGTAGGTATAAATGGACTAAGATGGGTACCTCAAAATAGAATTTTAAAACAGTAATAGAAAAGAAAAAATAGTTATAAAATAAAAGTAGAGACCACTCGGTACCGGAGGGGTTAATACCTACAGATTCTGCATAACCTGTTGATTCTGCCTCCCCTTTCTACTTCCTCTGTTAACCTTCATTACCAAAAATATTGATGTAAGTAATCAACCAGACCTTACATCAGGTATTTACGATACCCAAACCAATCAAGAGGGGTCTGAGTTCCTTGTTGTAGATCCCTTCTGAGTCCCTATGCCCCTTTCGGAGTTGATTTATTACCTGATGATAATGAGTTTACGACTTACGTAAAACTACCATTAGAGAGGTCATTGAATCATGAACGTGTGCGTAAGCATTGCATGTTGAGCATGATATTTCTTTGGAAATAAACATTGTTGCTATTTGTAGAAAGTGCAGGATTGCAGTTTTTTTCATTATAACTGATTCAGCTATTCGCTGAATCAGTGATGACAAGAAAATCAACAGTATGACCGCCACAATAGGGAAAAGTCCGGAGCCAAATCTAACTCAAAAAAGGAGGAAAAAACGCTTGAAATTTTCGACCTCACCAGCGTTCTGTGAACCTTTCTGCGGAGGATTTTTCGTAAAAACTAGCCTGAGCAGTCCTTGAAATGCAGTTCCGGCGTAGTTTGCTCTCTTATTATGCTGCTGGTATTTGAAGTTTCTGACGAGAAATGATATCTGCGAAATGTGGGTATACATAGAGAATCCAAGAATTGGCAAACTACAGCAGATGAAAATAATAATAATAATCAGGAACACAAAATTTTTGACAAGACTTCGAGTCCAACCGAGAGTCGAACCTGGAATTTCCAGCTCGAGAGTCAGTGACAACTTGACCCCAGAGGAGGTATTACCAAAAATATTGATGTAAGTAATCAACCAGACCTTACATCAGGTATTTACGATACCCAAACCAATCAAGAGGGAGGGGTCTGAGTTCCTTGTTGTAGATCCCTTCTGAGTCCCTATGCCCCTTTCGGAGTTGATTTATTACCTGATGATAATGAGTTTACCCAGAGGAGGACAGTCCGACTACCAAGTGACCAATAAAATTTGGTTGGTAACAACTTTAAACTTTGAAATTTAACAAAGACCCAAGAGGTCCTGACCGCCTGAAAAAATGCCAAGTTTTCGAACAACCAAAACTTATACTAACAAGCATAAAACCTAAAACCTCATCGGTGGTCTTTTGTACCATTGTTTTGAATTTTAAACAATACAAAAAAGAGAAGGTAATTTAACTTCTTATTTTTTATTTCTTAAGGCGCTACATGTAAGGGATTTGAATTTTGCAGGTTTTATTTTTTTTTATCCACCTCGAATGTACATAAGTTCAATATAATGATTGCGGAAGTAAGTACAAGTTTAGTACTGAGTAGCAGAACCTACATAATTATTTGCCCAAAAAAACAGCCTGCGTGAAAAAAATGATAGTGCCGAGTTGGCCACCAAGTTTTATCAAAAAGTAGTAGGTAATTTCAGTTATTTTTTAATCTTTAATTCGATTACCTATTACCTTTAACCAACTCCCGCAAAAAGCCCTACCCTAAATAAAGCGCTATAAGTACCCATACATACTTACTAACTTTAACCAATTCTGGAAGCCCCATTGTTGATCATTTCTATCCCATTGTATGGATTTTATAGTTTGCAAGTATTTTATAGTTTATAAATTTCTGCCACAAGTGGTGATAATATCCCTGAGCCACGGGATTTTATGGTTTATAGACGTACATCAAAAATTTTGTGTATAAATGTAAATAGTAAACATCCGCCCATGAATCAATTCGGATTATCAAAATCAAACTGCTGTCGAGGCAGTAATAACTGAATGATGTGGTTTATAAAAGAGGTGTATTTTAATTTCGGGAAACTGACCACTGGATAATTGACCACTGCTCCATTCAGTTTCTATGACAGCAGTGTTCAATTTTAACTGCAGTGGTCATCGTCAGTGTCCCGAAATGAAAATAGGTAGGTACCTACACGTACATCAAAAATTTTGTGTATAAATGTAAATAGTAAACATCCGCCCATGAATCAATTCGGATTATCAAAATCAAACTGCTGTCGAGGCAGTAATAACTGAATGATTTGGTTTATAAAAGAGGTGTATTTTAATTTCGGGAAACTGACCACTGGATAATTGACCACTGCTCCATTCAGTTTCTATGACAGCAGTGTTCAATTTTAACTGCAGTGGTCATCGTCAGTGTCCCGAAATGAAAATAGGTAGGTACCTACACCTAATGTTTCTTTAACTTTACTATTAACCGTATTACTTTCTTTAAGTTTTGACTTGGCTCCGCCGAACCTCCTCGTAATAAAAAGCATAAATATCTTATTATTATCTCCAATGAAAGGAAGGTATATTTTTGTTCTCACAGCATAAAAAAATAAACAGCTGTAATTCTATGCTGTGTACCGTATAGCTCATTGTGTAGGTATCTATGTACTTCTATAGCCACAAGTCAACAACTCAGATATACCTTGCAATCCCAACTGATGTTCAATCATCCGGTTGGTAAAATGGTTATTTTGGTAAAACCTTTGATCAAATTTTTGGTCAAATCGTTATTAAAGCTTTTACTTTTGGTTTATTATAACTTTGTTTCTTTTTACGTTGAAATTTTTGATTTTGTTAGATGTAAGGGAAACACTTTCGGAGAAAAAAAAAGGTCAAGAAACTGTAGGAAAGTTCGTCTCGTTTTTCCTAAGTCCAGCCACACACTATTAGGTGTACCTGTCAGGTCTGTCTAATAGTGAGTGGCTGGCCTAAAGCTGAACCTCTGCATTTCGATGTCCTTAGTACCTACGAGTTCCAATAAATAATAGGAAGTGCAGTCGTAAAGAAATTCGACAACATTGTATCAGAACTGGCTAGTCAGGTAGTCAGCTATTGAGACTGAGAAATCCTTACGATATGTGCATAAAATACTGTTATAAAACTTACCATTCATACTTTATGGGTTAAGAAACAAGTCCGTAGTATTTTATTATACAGGGATGTCAGTAAAAAAAAACTCTGGAATCGGAGTTTTTATAGGTACCCTAGGTAATATTGGTTGTTCTACATGAACCTTCTAGGGAAGTTTGGAAAATACAGCATAATGATGTTTAATGACACGGTTGACAACCCACTTTATTTGCCTACCTAAATTTAATTAAAACAAAATATACATAATACGAAAAAGAAAATTTCACTAACGCCCACGAGTATTGGCAAACAACAAAAAAACTTTGGGACTCATCAATATTTTAACATAACTTTTAATTAAGAGCATATACCTAATTATAAATACCGAATACCTAAAAGTATCCAAGTACATGCTTAAGAAGAAGTAGAGGAATACTTTATTAATTCCCAAGTACTTAAGTACAGTAAGATAAAAATAAAATTCATTTTCTGCCCATTGGTCTGACCCCTGCTAAAGTTGTCTTCTATTTATTTTCTGTGTCTCCAAAATAGATTCGGAATAATATTTTGAAACACAAGTGCGACTTATTAAAAGTAATGTAGGTAGGTACCTGTAACTGGAAGAGGTTTTAATATTTTGGACTACCTTTTATTTGTAGGAATTATTTTACATGTAGCGATAACTGACAAAATACTAATAATTACTGAATTTTTAAATGATCACACCATTATAAATTGTAACTCAAAATAATGCTACCTATCTACCTAATAAATATCTAGAAAGACAGAAATTTTGAAGCGACCTGAGTCGATCATGCCAAAATTACAAAGCACTACCAACAGATATCCGAAGCGACCGTTAGTAGCAACGGAGGCAAAAAAAGATACAGATACGCGACAGCAATGATTCAGCTTTTTCAAAGTTGGTGCCCAACAGTTGAATTTTTTTTGCATCAATTTCAAAGTAAAATCTCGCTTTAACTCGTCAGGCTTCACTTTCCTTTTTTAGAAACCAGGCGGAAAAAAACTCAATTTACCCCAAAGTCATTTCATGAAAAAAATCTCGTCATTCTCAGCACGTGGAATTTTTATACCTACCCAGGTCTCAGGTCTTGCATTGATGCGTAGAATAGAAGAGAATAGTACTCGACGTAATTGGCAAAAAATGAAATAACGAAATGTTCAATGTAGGTAGAAGAGAATTTGAAGTCTCTCATCGTACTACGAGCAGGTATTAAGTCGAATTTAATAGTGTACAATGGTATAAAAGTTCATGAGCTATTAGATATGCGTAAGACATGAACTTGTTGTGAGACCCGGTATGTACATTATATAGAACCTATTCACCGTTACGTTACCTATATCTGAATACAACGTCAGGAGTCTCAGACTGGTTCTCTGGGTTTCTATCCTTAGAATACAAACAGGTTTATATCTTTACTCAGGATAATGTTGAAGAATCTCTTCTTAAGCTACAAGAAATCCCCTTTTCAGATGGCCAATGGTCGTGAACACATATCTACCTCACCATATAATGATTTTCTGATAACATCAACAGTTACAATTGAAAGATACTGTACATTGAGCAAAACTCAATGGCTTTCTTGTAGTTTCAAGTTGGTAAGAGCTGTTCAATTAAATAAGTTAGTAGTAACACAACAGTCGGTATTGCAATTAAATATCACTGTCGGTACTTAAAAATACGAGTGATTTACAGTTTCTTTTACTTTTTCAATTACAAATGAGACATTAGGGATCTTTGGAAGTTGCATTAATTTTTTCACTTCATTTTACACAATAATTTCAACAGCTTTGAGAAGCTTGGTTCCTTGTAAAATTTTGGAGCCAGATAACAGAAGGTGATCACTTGATCTGTAGAACCAGATAGATAACCCCTAGAATTTGATTTGATATAAATTTAATCACCGTAAAAATACGAAAACCAGACTATAGAATGAATATGTAATTTTTTCACTTCATTTTACACAATAATTTCAACAGCTTTGAGAAGCTTGGTTCCTTGTAAAATCTTGGAGCCAGATAACAGAAGGTGATCACTTGATCAGTAGAACCAGATAGATAACCCCTAGAATTTGATTTGATATAAATTTAATCACCGTAAAAATACGAAAACCAGACTATAGAATGAATATTTCATTTGGTTTTTACAATGAATCAGGACATGAAATGATGCAACATAGCTAGATGGCCGAGTGGTATTCATTGCATTGTTAAGAATATTGTTGACATAACGGAGCTTCAAGTTCTTCCGATGCCAATACAAAAGTTCCATGTGAATACGAGTTATTACAATGGTAACACGTTTGCTTGTGATTCAGGTGATCTCGGGTTCGAGTCGTACAAAAAATTGCCACACATATTTCAGGCTGGAGTAAGTTTTTTTTTCTACTATACCTGCCATGCATAATTTTATTGTAAAAATTTATCCCGAAGATATTGGAAAGCCTCAGGGTTTCAGAGTAAATAGACCTTTTTCTTCTTCTCCTCCTCTTCCTCCTCCTTCTTTTACTTCACCTTTCCTAAATTTATTTGGTATCGACGTTACCTTCTTTCATCCTACCCCTCCACTCTCTCCCATTCAATGCTTCCTCCTTCTCCTCCTCCATTTCTTCTTTTTCCTCAGTCTTCTTCTAGGTAAATATTTAATTCTTAGTTGATCAATAAAACATCATTTTCGAACGGATCAAAACTTATTTGACCTCACCGGGATCAGAACTTGAACCTCCTTGGGAACAATCCAAATGTGATAACAATTTGACCACGGAAGCCTCTTAAGAATACAACTGTAAACTCAAATAAGTTTTCTGGTATTCATGTAAGAAATCTGACCTCACCAGCGTTCTGTGAACCTTTCTGCGGAGGATTTTTCGTAAAAACTAGCCTGAGGAGTCCTTGAAATGCAGTTCCGACGTAGTTTGCTCTTATTATGCTACTGGTATTTGAAGTTTCTGACGAGAAATGATATCTGCGAAATGTGGGTATACATAGAGAATCCAAGAATTCGCAAACTACAGCAGATGAAAATAATAATAATCAGGAACACGAAATTTTTGACAAGACTTCGAGTCCAACCGAGAGTCGAACCTGGAATTTCCAGCTCGAGAGTCAGTGACAACTTGACCCCAGAGGAGGATGAGTTTACAAAGTGATATGTTCTACATTTGAGAGCCAAAAATTCGGGGAAGTTTGCATTTCTAATTCTTTTTAGGCTAAAAATAGAGTGGAGCAAAGAACATAGAACTTTTTGCTCTCAGTTCTATGCGGTTTGAAGTCGTCACTTCCTACTCAAAGCTCTATCCGCTATGCTCTCTGCTTTTAAAGGCATTTCTGAGTGTTTTAAACATATTTCTAAACGTTTCTTAGTACCAGCTAAAAGCGCATGTTGTTGTCTAAAAGATATATTTGGTTTTCTAGTTGGCTCTATTTTCAAAGAAAAAAATTTGCCAGTGAAAATATTGACATAGTGAGAAAGTTCCGAAATGAACCTATCCCGAATTTTTTGGTCATGATTGTACAAAACCTCATAAATGAGTTTATGAATCATTAGATTCTCCGAGGCTTTGCAGTCTTGACCTCTACTCCAGCGAGGCACTACACAAGGTTATAGGTCAAAACCATTCTAAAGCATTCTAATTCCGAGTAGGAAAGAGCTTTTCCAATAAAATTCTGGCATTTTGAAGCACCCTATATTTCCCATCTATACTTGTAACATATCTGTACAAATGTATAAGTACAACGGGCCAAGTAGGTACTTATATTCTCTTTAAATCCAACTCATACTACAGTACTTATAAAAAAATAAAGTCTCTTTAAAATTTCTTCTCTTTTATTTGTCTGTTCCCTTCTCCTCCTTCCTCACGATATTTGTATCTCTTTATGATGTTTTGTATCTCTTTATGATACATGCAGTATTTCTGATACAATGCACTCCGAACAGGTGAAACGGTTTTCAAACATGCCGGGATTCAAACCCAGGCCTTGTGTTCATTGTAAATTGTTAGTGATATGACGTCTCTACCAAATTGTCAAGATTATAAGAGTCTCGTTTGTTTGCGGGACTATAAGTGACTCGTTTTAATTGTTATTCTATTCTAAAGCTGTGTTTACAGTCCACACATAGTCGATGCCGTCGATCGAAATCGACTCAAACCGTAGACTGCCTCGACAACATAGGTTCACCTCGTCAATCGACCATCGATCGACGGCGCGGCGTCGACTATGTGTGGACACAGCTGAACGCATCTTTTTTCGGTAGGTACTCATTTAATAAAGTAACCACTCAATTTTTCAAATCCTCTATTCCTGACGGGGCTGAATGCACGCCGAATTCCAAGCACAGGCCTAGGGTGATTGATGCCCATTTGGTCAGTTTTCTCCGTAGAATTGTTTTATTTTAAAATACTTACCAAAAGTAGACAGTGGAATCATTGATGATAAACTCGAGTGCATGTTTCGTTAAGTGATAATTCGCCAGGTTTCATTGCCCTCGTGTTTGCTTCAATAGCGACAGTCTATTACTTCTATTTTTGGGTTAATGTCGCAATTTTGTGCTCTTCTGTCGTCACATCAGTACAAGATTTTTTCACATCTCTGGAGTTTCTTTTCATCGGTTGCTATTCAGTTACAAGCAGCTATTCAATAACCCTCAGGAAGCTGAGTGTACCCTAGTAGGTACCAAACCAAGTTATAGCAGCAGAGCCTAAAAAATTCCTACAGGAAATTGAACCTGCGCCTCCCACGTTCTAGACCAGTGTGGACAAACATTAGGCCGGAAAGTTACTCGATCTCAAATAATACAAGTTGATAGAGGTGTTACTTCTATTCTTAGTGAACTTTGAATATCAATATCAGCATTCCAAAGTGTTCAGAAAATTTGAATTCATTATCTTTTTGCATTATCTAAAATGCTATCAGAAATTATGTCATGGTTGAAGCCATATTCAAAGACAACGCTCTCATCAACTGAAGGAGTAATGGATTTTCAAACGCTATAAATAATGTCCTTGCGGAGGCAAAACTTCGTACGTGACTTGGTAAAACGAGACGAGACAAAAGAATCCAAGTTTTTACACGGACATTTATTCCGTTTATAGGAAAAGAAATGAATCAGGTGGAACACAGAACGCTTTATCTTATTGATATTATACATGGCTACTCGTATTTTGGTAATTATCAATAAAACATCATTTCTGAACGGATCAAAACTTATTTGACCTCACCGGGATCAGAACTTGAACCTCCTTGGGAACAACCCAAATGTGATAACAATTTGACCACGGAAGCCTCTTAAGAATACAACTGTAAACTCAAATAAGTTTTCTGGTATTCATGTAAGAAATCACTTCAGAGACTTTGGAGTTTAGACAGGGTGTTTCATAGGGTCATTTTTCTCTCGGAATGACGTTCTCAGAACGTTGCCGTACAGAAAACAGGACTATTTGGCGAGGTTAACGTCTGAAGCTCCATTATTATTTGGCTAAATTCTCAAATAAATGAGGATAAAAGTCGATGCCTTAACTGAGATTGAACACACGCCCTCCTGATTACCAGGCGAGCGTCTTGACCTCCTGAAGCGCCATTATTATTTGGTCAAATTCTCAAATAAATGAGGATAAAAGTCGATGCCTTAACTGAGATTGAACACACGCCCTCCTGATTACCAGGCGAGCGTCTTGACCTTTTGGAACTTGACCATCCTACTAGAATTTAGACAGCACAGAACAGACAGCAAAGTAACAAAACGGGCTTTTTAATTTAAGCTCCTTGAAAAATATGAAAAGTGAAAAATGATGGAAAGGGAAAGATGGGTACCTACCTACACTCAACGGAAAATTCTATATGAGAATGACTAACTGAGTCCTAATAGGGTAAAGGGTTCGTACTTTCGCAGTTTGTATAGGGTAGTATATTAATACATATTACATTTTATGTAGGTACTTGAATGTACGAAATAATTAGATACCTCTGTATGCATGTTGATGATTAACAACTACTGAATTGCCCATGAACATCACCTGTTGGAAAGAAATGCACAAAAAAATGAGAATGCACATTGGTTCCCTGTAGCTCAATAAATTGTTCGTATTCTTGAGTGGAACCCAAGAATTAATATTGATAAATCTTGAAGAAATAATTTATTGATAAACCTTTAAAGTCTACCTAATGTTAATGAGAAACAGAAGACATTTTTCTCAACAAATGGACTTGGTCTTTTTACAATCTGCTGTATGGGAGTTCGGGCACATCCACTAATATTATTAACGTGTTGGTGGAGATGTCAAAATCACCGCTGCAATGAACTCTATTGCTTTGAAAGCTTCAGATAGACACCTTTGAACTAAAAACTTCATTTCCCCATGTTTTATTTATTTCCCTAAACGGGAGAACCAATTTCACTCCTCTTTTACTTTTAGCTGCTAATATTGAAACTTGACCATCCCACTAGAATTTATAACACAGAACAGACAGCAAAGTAACAAAACGGGCTTTTTAATTTAAGCTCCTTGAAAAATATGAAAAGTGAATAATGATGGAAAGGGAAAGATAGGTACCTGCACTCAACGGAAAATTCTATATGAGAATGACTAACTGAGTCCTAAAAGGGTAAAGGGCTCGTACTTCCGCAGTTTGTAGGGTAGTATATTAATACATAATACATTTTATGTAGGTACTTGAATGTACGAAATAATTAGATACCTCTGTATGCATGTTGATGATTAACAACTACTGAATTGCCCATGAAAACTGGAGTTCGCACAATAGGAGTCTTTGTATTTCAATTCAGCGGTGATTTTGGCATCTCCACCAACGCGTTAGTAATATTAGTGGATGTGCCTTGTCTCCCATGATGTGTAACGTATCTACAGAGTTACGTATGTGCATGTATTCGGTGAATTCAGATAATCGGTGAGAATATAAATTTAAGATATGTAAAATTTACTTTGCCACCATTGTTACTAAAATCTGATACAATTCAAGATATTATAGAACTAATTATTCCAGACCGGAATGAATAGTTTCAGAATACAATTAATACACAAAGAAACGAAATGGTTACGTAACCAAATCCGGTATTCTCATGTAACTTAAGGAGAGAGTGGCTGAGTTCTTAAAGTTCCTTTTACTGCAGTAAATCGAGCAATTTATTATAAAAGCTCAACACATTTCATTGGTTATCTTTAAGCTCAAAATAACCATACTGGGTGTGTGATTAGAGGTTGAGGCAACTGTCTGATTAGGAGGAGCGTGGGTTCGTATCCCTGATAAGGTGAGGAATTTTATATTTATGTGTTTGAGGTTATAGAACTAATTATTCCAGACCGGAATGAATAGTTTCAGAATACAATTAATACACAAAGAATCGAAATGGTTACGTAACCAAATCCGGTATTCTCATGTAACTTAAGGAGAGAGTGGCTGAGTTCTTAAAGTTCCTTTTACTGCAGTAAATCGAGCAATTTATTATAAAAGCTCAAACATTTCATTGGTTATCTTTAAGCTTGGGTGTGGGATTAGAGGTTGAGGCAACTGTCTGATTAGGAGGAGCGTGGGTTCGTATCCCTGATAAGGTGAGGAATTTTATATTTATGTGTTTGAGAATTTGACCCCGTAAAACAATAAAGATCTAGGAATTAGCGGGAATAAAATGCATTAGGTAAAGATCTCGCCTATTAGGTTACTTTCGAGTCAATGAGCTTCTATTATTAGACAAAAATTAGGCCGGAAAGTTACTCGATCTCAAAAAATACAAGTTGATAGAGGTGTTACTTCTATTCTTAGTGAACTTTGAATATCAATATCAGCATTCCAAAGTGTTCAGAAAATTTGAATTCATTATCTTTTTGCATTATCTAAAATGCTATCAGAAATTATGTCATGGTTGAAGCCATATTCAAAGACAACGCTCTCATCAACTGAAGGAGTAATGGATTTTCAAACGCTATAAATAATGTCCTTGCGGAGGCAAAACTTCGTACGTGACTTGGTAAAACGAGACGAGACAAAAGAATCCAAGTTTTTACACGGACATTTATTCCGTTTATAGGAAGACCAGTGTGATAACCACTAGGTTACGAAGTTTGCTTAATAATCACTCGAGGAGTGACTTGACACTATCTGAATGACCTTCTACATTCTACGCATACTCAGCTAGTGCTAATCGAGTTCGATCTGAACTTTCTTTGTTATTTAGGGGAAAGCTAAGGAGATGCATATGTCAAGATATAAACTTGAAGTTTAACATGTATTACGTAGGCACTAGGTGGTTGAGCCTGAAACATAAACTCAAACTTTAGATGTTTAGATCATAGGAACTTTAACTTGGAGAGGAATAAAAGTCACTGACACTTCTTATGTTAATTTGAAATTCTCGAGCCTCTATGGTCAATTCTCAAGTGTGCTTATGTGAAATGTTAATTTCAATTAAAAATAATAAACTTTTTCCGGTTTTAGCAGCAATTTCAAGAGCCATTACTTGGTTCAGTGGTGTAAACTTGTCTGAGACTGGGTAAGCTTGCCAATTTCAGCTTTGCTGGTTATTATTCTGCTAACTGAATTCAATTTCTTTAACCATCCCTCGTGTGTTCCAGCAGTCTAAACAAAAATTCTAATCGCCTTACCTGTTGGCTATCCTCCAATATGCAAAACATCAATTCTTAAATTGAACTGGTATTATTCTGCTAACTGAATTCAATTTCTTTGACCATCCCTCGTGTTCCAGCAGTCTAAACAAAAATTCTAATCGCCTTACCTGTTGGCTATCCTCCAATATGCAAAACATCAATTCTTAAATTGAACTGGTGTCGTTGGGTCACGGTTGTATTTGCATCCTAAAATTGGTCTTAAAAAATCCTGCCTTCTCCAAAAACTTGTCAATTCACATAATAATTATGTATTGCGTGTTAAATGATAGCCTTTGAGAATTTCATAAGCCGATCTTTCAGATTTGTGATTCGATCTCGTTGCTTTATATAGGTCAATTCCTCGGACATTTGGATCGGTTGGGAGTCGAACCCTCGCCCTTTTAACAGTTTAATCCCTACCCCTGTCTTACCAAAAGCCTGCAGTGTACACGTGTAGGTATATTGTCTATGAAAGTTATTGACTTTACAAACGTGGAAGTGAAAGGATCTCAAACAACTGTTTACATCACGAGAAATCCGGCTTATTACATCACGCTTTGAAGATTATAGTTTTTTTTTTTTTTTCATTACAAACGTAAAGTTCTGTTGGTTAACGAACGGTAAATGAAATTTTGTTGGTTGATTTTTAAGGCTGAACCACAATTTTTTAGGAATTTGGGAATAGTCCATCGGATCTTTCCTTATTTTCGGGCCACACAAAATGTTTGGTATTTCCCAAATAACATGTTTTAGGCCAACCCAAAGGTTTTAAATCTGTCTAACCTTTAAATTTCTCCTACATAGGTATTACGAGTACATTTGTCCAGAGGAAGAAATACCTTACCTTAAAATATATAGGACATTTTCTTGATTCCATATCATTTGAGTTTCTCCAGCTCAACGGTTGGCAGTTCTGTTTCCTACTTCCCACCTTAATGCTGATGGTTCCTCAAAAGTAGGTACACCAGAAATTACTAAGAGGCTAAAACTAGGAAGTGCATTGTAGTTGTGTTTAAAACCCATCCGATTCGTAAGCATTTTATTACTATTTTAATTATTATCATTATTATTTTATTGTTATCTTAAATCACCACAAATTCAACACGCCAGGTGCAATGAACCAGGAGTGATTGTACCTAGAGAATTGAATAACTCTCGTTGTATGGAGTCAATTGTACCGATAACAAAAATTCACTTGTTTTCTTGTATTTTACGAGTGCTGGTTTTGGTTTTATAATAAAGATTGTTAAACCAAACAGTTCACTGGGTAGCTTATTCGGTCATTTGGTTACAATCTAAAAAAAAAAAAAATGTAAAGGCTACTAGAACTTCGTAGTGGTTTACCGGTTGCGGATTGCGGTGGTACTTTAGTAGATTCCGCGATTAAGTAAACCATGTGTACACAGAGGACATCGAACCTGTTGTATATCACGTGTTGTACACACTATCTGGAATAACCTGGTGTAGAGGGAGGAGGAAAACTTTTGGACGGAAACCAATACGTTCCTGTGTACGATAAGGAAAGTTAAATTTGCTGACACAGACCAATGCTACATTATCTCTTGGGCCTAGCCTCATCCATACTTAGTGTTGCACAACCTTATACATCACTACGCAGTGTGGACACAGCTTCTTTCAAGGACGAAGAAATTGTCTACTGTGTAGGCACATTTTATGACGGGAATTGGGAAGTGGTTCTAACAAGTTTGATAATTTTGGCATTTGGGTACCTACCAATTTAACTGTCCTATCCATACATAAATGTTACGTAAACATTACAAGTTGTACATGCTTGTCTATAATAATAAGCGGAAAAAAAACATGGGCAGTTGGTTTTTTTTTTCTGATATAGTAAAAGGCTCGGGGAATTTGATTTACCTAAGTGGTCAAGAACACGCAACAGGTAAACCGGAACCAACTCTTAATATCGGAATATTCAAACAAAATACTCAAAACAGGAAATAGTAACATGTTCTCGACTTAAATTTAGACAGTTAACTCCCACCGAAGTGTGAGAGCAAGTTTCTCAAGCTTGCTCAATAACATTCTTCTATCAAAATTTTAGTGGACACGATCAAAAATCAGGCTCAGATTTAGCGGAATTACGATACACAGGGCTGGTTTAATATTAAAGAATTGAATTTTTTTGTCAGCATTATTTTGATGTTGCTTTCAGTCATAAATGCTTTCGGCTATTGACAAAGCTCTGCGGACCCCATATTTGAGTAAGTTGGTGTCTAATGCGGAATAAGAGGATATTACGTGACGTCAATTGTCGATTGCATGCCTGTGTATTTTAGTTGAGAGATGATAAATATCGACAATTCAACATTTACCGTACAAAAGATGGCAAGAGTAATTCCTTGAAATTGGAAATCGAATTTCTACGCTGTTTCTCTTTCTCAGACACAAGAAGGTAAATAAATCAACAATTCCGTACAAAAGATGGCAAGAGTAATTCCTTGAAATTGGAAATCGAATTTCTACGCTGTTTCTCTTTCTCAGACACAAGAAGGTAAATAGTACCAGAGAATACCGTTCCAAAAGTAAATAGCATAGAAAAAATCTAAAGTGTAGGCCCATGTCAAGACATTCCCAGAAAAAAAAAGTAAAAAAAACCTCGGCAAGCCTTCCTTCCTATCAGTTTGAATGTAGGTAATTCTATACTGTTCCTGCTTTCGGAGAGTATTTCGCAGATAAAGTATCCAATTTCACAACGGTAAAAAAAGATGCAGTAGCGTTATTTTTCTTTCAAACCCTCATCACCTGTTGGAAAGAAATGCACAATGCACAGTGGTTCCCTGTAGCTCAATAAATTGTTCGTATTCTTGAGTGGAACCTAAGAAATAATATCAATAAATTAAAAATAATTTATTGATAAACCTTTAAAGTCTACCTAATGTTAATGAGAAACAGAAGACATTTTTCTCAACAAATGGTCTTGGTCTTTTTACAATCTGCTGTATGGGAGTTCGGGCACATCCACTAATATTATTAACGTGTTGGTGGAGATGTCAAAATCACCGCTGCAATGAAATCTATTGCTTTGAAAGCTTCAGATAGATACCTTTGAAATAAAAACTTCATTTCCCCATGTTTTATTTATTTCCCTAAACGGGAGAACCAATTTCACTCCTCTTTTACTTTTAGCTGCTAATTTTGGACTCAGGCATCACTACGCAGTGTGGACACAGCTTCTTTCAAGGACGAAGAAATTGTCTACTGTGTAGGCACATTTTATGACGGGAATTGGGAAGTTTGCCTTCTCCAAAAACTTGTCAATTCACATAATAATTATGTATTGCGTGTTAAATGATAGCCTTTTGAGAATCTCATAAGCCGATCTTTCAGATTTGTGATTCGATCTCGTTGCTTTATATAGGTCAATTCCTCGGACATTTGGATCGGTTGGGAGTCGAACCCTCGCCCTTTTAACTGTTTAATTCCTACCCCTGTCTTACCAAAAGCCTGCAGTGTACACGTGTAGGTATTGTCTATGAAAGTTATTGATTTTACAAACGTGGAAGTGAAAGGATCTCAAACAACTGTTTACATCACGAGAAATCCGGCTTATTACATCACGCTTTGAAGATTATAGTTGTTTTTTTTTTTCCATTACAAACGTAAAGTTCTGTTGGTTAACGAACGGTAAATGAAATTTTGTTGGTTGATTTTTAAGGCTGAACCACAGTTTTTTTAAGAATTTGGGAATAGTCCATCGGATCTTTCCTTATTTTCGGGCCACACAAAATGTTTGGTATTTCCCAAAAAACATGTTTTTAACCTTTTAGGCCAACCCAAAGGTTTTAAATCTGTCCAACCTTTAAATTTCTCCTACGTAGGTATTACGAGTACATTTGTCCAGAGGAAGAAATACCTTAAAATATATAGGACATTTTCTTGATTCCATATCATTTGAGTTTCTCCAGCTAAACGGTTGGCAGTTCTGTTTCCTACTTCCCACCTTAATGCTGATGGTTCCTCAAAAGTAATTACTAAGAGGCTAAAACTAGGAAGTGCATTGTAGTTGTGTTTAAAACCCATCCGATTCGTAAGCATTTTATTACTATTTTAATTACGTATATTTTATGGGTTTAACATGGTACAATACATAATTAATACAGTAGACCTTGCTTAATTATAAAAAAAAAGAAAAAAAATTACTATTTTTATTATTATCATTATTATTTTATTGTTATCTTAAATCACCACAAATTTAACACGCCAGGTGCAATGAACCAGGAGTGATTGTACATAGAGAATTGAATAACTCTCGTTGTATGGAATCAATTGTACCGATAACAAAAATTCACTTGTTTTCTTGTATTTTACGAGTGCTGGTTTTGGTTTTATAATAAAGATTGTTAAACCAAACAGTTCACTGGGTAGCTTATTCGGTCATTTGGTTACAATCTAAAAAAAAAAAAATGTAAAGGCTACTAGAACTTCGTAGTGGTTTACCGTTTGCGGATTGCGGTGGTACTTTAGTAGATTCCGCGATTAAGTAAACCATGTGTACACAGAGGACATCGAACCTGTTGTATATCACGTGATAGGTAAGAGGTAAAAGAAGTAGGTAATTAAGGGAAGAAAAAGATAATGCAAAAGCTGATGATGATGTACCTATCTAATCAGGCAGACGAAGTAGTAAAAAATCGGTTCAACTAGTTAGGAATTTTAAACCAATACTCCAACAGTATGACTCTCTGTATTGTACCTGATACCTATTGATCTGTAATTCGATGTGACCATTTTGTTGTTAATTGATGAATCCCAAGTTTTCACCCTGTAAAGAAATATATTGTGTTTGTACCTTTGAAAGTGCGCTGAATACCGATTACTACGTTCTTCCTCATATATAAAAAAAAAGTTTTTCACAATAGAGAAGAGTAGATTTGAAAAAGAAAAACTTACCTTGACTTCATATTGTGACAGGCCTGCGGTGATGGGTGATCTTGATCAGCTATCATTGACCCTAGTAATTCTTTCAGAAGATTGTTAATTTCCCCAAGAAAAGCTACTGAATTTTATCATTTTTTTCGATGTTTAAGAACACTGAAATCTGCTGACCCAGAAAAAGTAGCTTTTGTAAAGTAGTAATTTTTCGAAGATTCCTTCTTCCAAACTTGGTAAACTTGTGTAAGAATACCTACATTTTGTTTTGATGTACACAATAACACATTGCTTGATACTAATCATGTACTTTCTCATAATAGCTATGGGCTTGATGAGTCGTTGACATTTTGTTCAAGATTTCCAGGTATTGTGTTCAAATACTTTACTGGAAATTCATTCCCAAGCCAATGTGCGTAAATAACTTATAAAACTTTCACAAAAAAAGAAAAGAAAAGAAAATTTCCTTCAAGTTCAAAACATGAAAAATGCATGGATTTTTAATATGAAAAAATTTATCATTTTATTCTATTACTTTGAGGAAAATGTACATTAAACTTACAAAAAAAGATAAGTACAAAAGGTATTCGAAACTCATTTTAGTATAATAAACAGAATGCATAATGAGATCTTATAGGGGGAAATATATTTTTGATTGAAGATATTGTCTAAAATAAAAACACTTTTTACGACCTACTGAAATACAATATAATTGAGATGTAGGTTATATTAATAAAATGTTAGGTACCTAGGTAAATAAAAATGAAACTGATTATTTTTTCTTGGGCACTTGTTTGGCCTGATTTTTTTTTTTTTTTTTTTTTTTTTAGCTTGTCTGGATAACCCCAGAAAAAGATAAATAACTAACACATGAAATAGGTATAATTTCATTGTACCAACAGCAAAAGAACTTTATCATCTGCAATATTCGAGAGGTAAAGTGTTCGCGAAACTCTGCCTTCATTATTCAGATGCGAAAAGATTTGGTATACTGAAAGGAACCTTTATCTCTAAGTTTATAATAATATTTACCTACGTATACTTTGGCAGTGTATGAGAATACAATAACATTAATTGAGGTATATTTTAGGTGTATTAAATATTTTATTTCAAGTGGGGATCACTGTGATACTTTGCTTAGATACTAACTCATGAAATAGGTATAATTTCATTGTACCAACAGCAAAAGAACTTTATATCTGCAATATTCGAGAGGTAAACTGTTCGCGAAACTCTGCCTTCATTATTCAGATGGGAAGAGATTTGGTATAAAACATATTTATTACTGAAAGGAACCTTTATCTCTAAGTTTATAATAATATTTACCTACGTATACTTTGGCAGTGTATTAGAATACAATAACATTAATTGAGGTATATTTTAGGTGTATTAAATATTTTATTTCAAGTGGGGATCACTGTGATACTTTGCTTAGATAAATATTCAAACAAGTTAGATGTTTATTGTCCAATACCAATCATCATATATCTAATACATAAGATTAAACTGGCAAAATATGACTGATAACCCTTCACTTATACAAAATGATGAAAGGTCAAAAAGTACCTACAAATTAGTATATGTTTGTATTGTATCAATGGAAAATTGTATCTTATAAGTAGGTATATTAGGTACCTATGAACAACATACAGGCAAAAAAATATTAGGAAGTATAAAAATAACTCTCTTTTTTTTTTAGGTTGCTCTATTCACGGGTAAAAAATGGGATATCTATAAATAGACAAGAATTAGTTTTCAAATAAAATACCTTTAAAAAAACTGCTTGAAGTTAAATACCAGATTTCACGTGGGTACTTTAAATGCTATAAAGAGAGCATACATTTTCATGCTTTAATACTAATTTGAATAAAATAATGTTCCAGAAATATTATTTGGAAATGAAAATTATTATAAATAGGTATTTAGTTTTTATGTTACTCTAGAAATTGATCTTAACACAATAATAAACAAGACAGCTTTATATACGTAAAATAATAAGAAATCTATACAAATAGGAGAGGCCAGAATAAAAATAAAAAGAAAATCACTAAGTCCATTTTTTCACCTTGGGGAATAATGAAATAGATGGTGATTTCTTAAACTTGGGGCTTCTTTTATTTTGAAACATTCCAAAACTTCTTCCTGTAATTTGAAGGGGGTTAGATATTTATTTTGTTGTTGTTCTTTATATTAACTGATAGCTCTCATCGCACTCCATCTATTCATATGAATAACTTAAAATTGCCACAATGAACGTGGTGATTTTTTATTCTGACCTCTCCTACATACTCTGTACACAGAAAAATACCACTACAATATCTCTAGTAAACCTAAGAATAAGAAAAATTCACATGCCAATAAATAAATGTAAACATGAAATAATTTAAGAAACAAAAAATACTCTGTTGGCCTCTAGTGATCCATACGAAAATCCCAAAATAAATCGGCGACTTAATACCTACAACAGTATTAAAATATGGAGGGACAATATCGATTTCAATAAATTCAACGAGCAAATTATAAATAAGCTGGTTAGCCCACATATGCACATATGAGCATAAATTGGTCTCGTACCTATTTCCATAAAAATAAATACGAGCTTGAAAATAAATAATTACTTTTATTTTTAGCTCTTTGTCAAAATGTCAAAACATGGAAGTACTGTCAAAATTGAAACTTTGAAATCCATACTGTATCACCATAATGTTCATCATGTCTGAATTTGTTATAAATACTAGATAGAAATAAAGTGGAGAAGTTAATTATATTTTAAAAGACGGAAGACAATATTTCATTAACTTATTCGGAACCCAGAACATACCAATGGAAACATATGGAAAAGGGGGATAACGGGAAATTGGGAAAATCCTTTTCTCTGAGAGTCACTATTTAATTACACAAAAGCGGTTTCAAAGAAAATCTATTGATTTTAGAAGCTGTATTACTTTATTATACTAAGCAACAAGTAGGTGTCATAGGTAAGTATATTTTCCCTCGTAAAATAATAGTTGGCATATATGTTTATATGTATAACCAATACTGCATCGGGTGAAAAAAAATAGCTTAATCCAAATAAAATTTTATGCTTAAATGTTACAAGTTACAACATGATATGTAGTATATTGAAAAACAAATTGTATAATTATATTTTAAAACTTATAACATCCAAACTTTCTAAAAAATTATCTTGAGGTTAAGAACTTCCCGTTATAGCAAAGCAAAATAACGGAATTTATGTAATGTACGTACCAAGTTCAGAGAAAGATCTTCTTTCTGCAGATACGATAGGACCTACGGATTCTTGAAAATAAAGAGCTTACTACATCAAAGCGAAAAATTTGGCATTTTGTTCCAAAGGTCAATCCACTTGTTTCCTGTTTATCTTATTTACTATGCAGATAAGAATATGCAAAATATGCTGAATTTCTTTCTCTCTCTCTCTTTTCCTAATCCAAAGTTATTTTTAGCAAAATATACAGGGTGCGCCAGGAAAACACTGACAACGGCACAGGGTGGGTAGATCTCATCATTTTCCTGAAAGATGGAGACCTGTGCTCCAAAATTTCTTCGGACAAAAACCGCGTGTTTCATAACGTAAAAATCGGACATAACAAGGTAAATCTTTTTCGAGCTTGAAAAAACACATCAAACCTGAACTTTGGAAATCGGAGATCAGGTTTTTGGTAATTTTGGAGGTGATTGTGTACCTTTTTTCTATCGATTTAATAAAAACTGATCTATCAAGAACGGCCTTCCAGATTCGCCACATCATTTTAGTAAGACTATTACAATTTTTACAGCTTACGTTGAAACTTTATGCAAGGTTTTACAAAAAATAAAACGGCTAATTACCGTTCCTACCTAAAATAATAATGATATTTGTTCTTTACATTATAGAGGAGCTTAAAGCTTTTATCTGAACTTTTTATTGAAATTTTACTACGACAGTAACTTTTTTTTATTTGAAAATTTGCAAGATGACATCCTATTTTGGTAATTTTGGAGGTGATTGTGTACCATTTTTCTATCGATTTAATAAAAACTGATCTATCAAGAACGGCCTTCCAGCCTCGCCACATCATTTTAGTAAGACTATTACAATTTTTACAGCTTACGTTGAAACTTTATGCAAGGTTTTACAAAAAAATAATAATAATAATAAAACGGCTAATTACCGTTCCTACCTAAAATAATAATGATATTTGTTCTTTACATTATGGAGGAGCTTAAAGCTTTTATCTGAACTTTTTATTGAAATTTTACTACGACAGTAACTTTTTTTTATTTGAAAATTTGCAAGATGACATCTTACTACATTTTGTCATGAAAGAGACAATATGTAAATCCCCAAGCTATAGGTACGAGTATTATAGAGATCAAATACGAGTAATATCTGCGTACGTACTCTAGAGTTCTAGTGTCTACGTGTTTTGACCTATAAAATATACTCATCCCTTCCGCCCTGCGATCTTTTTATTTATTTGATAAATTCCATTGTCATACCGCTTTATTAAATTCTACAGGGTCTTCGGATTTTCCCGATGAAAACTTTCAATGCAGATAATTTATATCGATTGGTTTGTTTATTAGAAAAATACAATGAAATTCTTTTGAAATGTGAAAGAAGGAAAAGCGGAAAAGAACCGCATGGCACGGAAAGATGCTGTTAATGATCAGCGAGTAAATAAAAGGCGGTAAAGAGCGAAAGAAATTGTGGAGGAAAAAGTACGGAATAGAAGAATAATAAATTCATTATTGAAATTTATACAGAAAACATAATACAGTAACAAATTAACAGCGGGCTGAAATTATTGCCCGAGGTAAGTACCTAAAAGAGGTAAAAGAAGTAGGTAGTTAAGGGAAGAAAAAGATAATGCAAAGGCTGAGGATGATATACCTATATCTAATCAGGCAGACGAAGTAGTAAAAAATCGGTTCAACTAGGTTAGGAATTTTAAACCAATACTCCAACAGTATGACTCTCTGTATTGTACCTAATACCTATTGATCTGTAATTCAATGTGACCATTTTGTTGTTAATTGATGAATCCCAAGTTTTCACCCTGTAAAGAAATATATTGTGTTTGTACCTTTGAAAGTGCGCTGAATACCGATTACTACGTTCTTCCTCATATATAAAAAAAAAGTTTTTCACAATAGAGAAGAGTAGATTTGAAAAAGAAAAACTTACCTTGACAGGCCTGCGGTGATGGGTGATCTTGATCAGCTATCATTGACCCTAGTAATTCTTTCAGAAGATTGTTAATTTCCCCAAGAAAGGCTACTGAATTTTATCATTATTTTTCGATTTTTAAGAACACTGAAATCTGCTGCCCCAGAAAAAGTAGCTTTTGTAAAGTAGTAATTTTTCGAAGATTCCTTCTTCCAAACTTGGTAAACTTGTGTAAGAATACCTACATTTTGTTTTGATGTACACAATAACCCATTGCTTGATACTAATCATGTAATATCTCATAATAGCTATGGGCTTGATGAGTCGTTGACATTTTGTTCAAGATTTTCAGGTATTGTGTTCAAATACTTTACTGGAAATGCATTCCCAAGCCAATGTGCGTAAATAACTTATAAAACTTTCACAAAGAAAAGAAAAGAAAATTTCCTTCAAGTTCAAAACATGAAAAATGCATGGATTTTTAATATGAAAAAATTTATCATTTTATTCTATGAAATTTTGTGCTCTGGCTCATGGTTTTAACAAAAAACAGTTTATCGATTAAAATGAAAAAGTTATGACCTAAAAGCTGACACAAGGTCAGCATTTTTTAAAAGGTGGTTTTTTGGACATTTCTCGGAAACGAAGACGAAGTTAGGAAAATGACCCACAGAACCTTGTTGGAAATGATGAGATCTACCTACCCTGAGCCGTTGACAGTGTTTTTCTGGCGCACCTTGTATAATTTAGGTACACGTATTCTTACTTAGGTAAATGTTGCTGTGTCCAAGGGAACTTTAAAGTATATTGGAAATAAATTCAATTAGGTAGAATATTTTGTAGTTTTATGACCGAGATTTGAAGTTAGCTAGAAAATTTTCTGCTCACAGAAGATTCAAAAAGTTTAGACCCTTCTCTACACAAAAAATCTTGCTCTTAAAGGTCCTTTAGCTCTGATTTTATTGAAAAGAAAATATGTAATATTATTTGACCCTTTATACAGGCTAAGTAACTACACGTAGGTACCTGCCGTACAAAATAAGCAGGTAGATGTTTAATTTAATACGATAAACATAATTAAATAAGTTGTCTCAGGAAGATATGTAGGTATTTAATTAAAAGCTCACGTTCAAAAATGGACCTGTATGCAACATTTTAATAAAGTTTTAATTTTAAATGTTTTATGTTGTGGAAAACTAGGCTGTGATTTGAAACGAACGTTTCTTTCCTAATTTAATTTTAAATTTTTAATCAATCTTAATTTTTCTTCACTTGAATTTGCTTTTTTACAGACTGTAAATTATAGACTGGTATGCAAATTGAAAAAATAATAAATATACGTAAATCAAGGAAATAAGTAATCCTAGCAATTCAAGATCAGAAAGTTTGCTTGTACTTTCCTCCCCCTGATTTTTCCCTCAAAAAATTAAAAAAGAAAATGAAAAATAGATTTCTCCCCTGGAAACCGATTTCCATAATTGGCTCAGACTAAAGGCAAAATTGTCTTCAGTTCTATGGGCATAATTCTGTTGGCTGATTCAATAACCAAAACATGCATGTTACAACATTGAATTCAAACCAACAGTTTATTCAAATTGAAGGGTATTATTTTTCACTTTTGTTTAAAAAACTTTTGTACTATTTATAAATGCCTACATTTCTAATTAAAAAAAAAAATGAGAAAAATAGTTTAAGAAATGGCAGATGGCAGTGATTATAATGTTGTTTATGACGTAATATTATTCTGATAATAATCAATGTCACTCAAGCATTAAACAATCAAAAAGAAATAGTTAAACAAAGATGAGACAGAGATTATACCTAAATCATCAACGTGTAGGATATGGCTAATGAGAGGTAGGTACTTGAGAATTAAATTGATATTTTTAATTTTAGTGATAAATTGCTAGTTGTGAAAATTGTGGACTGAGGGACAAAGGACTGACAGAAATGTACAAAGAGCAATGTAAAAAGCTAAGTAAAATTTTATCGATGTTAGCGCGATTCCTGGCGATCCAAAAGTTATATTGGTCCCATTTTGGACGTTTTCCAGGTTTACAACCCGAATTTAATCAATTGATAAAGAGTTTTCCGTCGTTTGTAAAATCTATTAGCTAGCATTTGAACTAGGGTTAAGGAAACTTGTACCTAACTGATTTGAACAGAACAAAAGGAAACACCTACACAGATGAGTGGTAAATCTTTTCACATTTGCAAATGTTCAAATTATATCAAATGGCGAACTTTTATTTTTCCAAAGCCCATTTTTTTTTTTTTTTTTTTTTTTTTTTTTACGCGTATTGTATAAATTAAGATTTTTCACTAAGCAAACACACTCATCTTTTCCCCCGTAATATAAATATTTCAATCATCGATTGTTTGCTCCTTTTCTAAAAAGTTAAAAAAAAATCATCTTTTCTTCATCATAAACAATGCCTAGCATAAAATGTTAAAGAATTGTTCCGACCATGCCAAAAATCAGAGAACTATTAAACCCATTATTAAAAATTTACCGTAAGGAAGTAGAAGTATAAGTAGCGTGTGGCCAACCTAACGGAACATTGAAGATACCAGAGACACAGAACCAGCTCTATGTATTAACCTGGTCTCGGTACATTTCTGTCAGGGTTTTCGTCAGAATTTTATCTTAGACTCTAAATATGGGAAACTGAGAGATCACTGCATAGTTTAAAATAGGTAATATGAAAAGGAAAATAATTGCCATGTAGAACTTACCGAGGATACAAGATAAAAGAATTTATTTTGTTAGCATGTGACGTGTTTAGGAATTTTCAGCTATCCACGGAGAATAGTTCCTTGTGAAGTGCTGGAAATTCCACGTGCGGAGAAGATCGCTTGAAGTTGGACAGAGTTTCCATATGAAGAGTACTAAGTTGCCGCAGAATGGCAGATTTGGTTAATAATGCTGTGTACACTGTAACGTCACCTTTTATCGGAGAGTGAGTCCTTTCCACTTCATTCTGTAGTAGTTTGGTGATGGCTCTATGTAGCCTGCTGATTCCTAGAATATCTTTGATTCCTGACCTGTCTGGTGATAGGAGAACTACTGCTGAGTAAAGTGCTAGTTCTGTTTCCGTCATTTTCAACTCGGCAATTCCTCGGACCACTTCAAACAATAATAAGATGAGTTTCATTTCTAACGAAGAACTACTTTGTCCGTAAAATACATCTTGAGAGATGAGCATATCACCATAGAGAACACAATTCTGAGATAGGTCGTAATACCTTGACATCCTTAGTATTGCTAATTCAAAGCTGCCTGCTTTCAAAAGAACTATTTGATCGTCCTGAGATAATTTTAGGAAGCCCGGAACTAATTTCGCAAATTCAATGATTTGCTGAATAACACAAGTTAATTTCTGTGCACACTCAAGCCAAAGTTCTTCATGTGACATTCGTTTGAAATAATTTACTTTGGTTTGATCAGCTTTCTTAAACATTTCATGGATTTGATCTAATGTAAACAAACAAGATTTGGCATGTGCTTCAGCAATTCCTTTTCCTAGAAATTCTGAGATTTGGACGGGATCTGGACTCATGTTGTTTATCATGCCACCACTATCAGGGGTACAAGGTTCTATACTGACTGGACGAGGGTCATATGCTGTTGTTGTACTATCCACAAAGTCCGCACTGATGTCATATTGCAAGGTAGGGGTGAGGGGGGCATAGTAGCTAGACACTTCATGTACTCCATGGTATGAGTTATAGTTTCCAAACGGATAAAATTGATCCGTGGAGGTTGGAGTTTGAACTTGATCATACACGGAACTATCTGGTGTGATATCTGTCTGCACCCTCAACTGAGCTCTGTGATACCTCACTTCGTCTTCTACTTTTTCTCTTTGTTTTTTTGACATTCGCCCAAACTTTACTGCATCTCGAGACATACCTAACCGTAAACATTTTTGCAATCGACAATACTGACACCTGTTTCTATTGACGCGATCTACAACACAGGTTTTGTTACGCGGGCACTGATAATTCACTACCGAACTTTGACTGCGTCGAAAAAATCCTTTGCAGCCCTCACAAGTGATGACTCCATAATGAACACCGCTGCTCTTGTCTCCGCATACTTTGCACGGTATTATCTCAATCTGTGCTCGAATAGTACTCGGCATAGCACGCTCAGAAACACATATCCAACACTTGAAATATTTACACTATACCACTAGGAATTTCACAAATTTGAGTGTACAATAATTAGGAAAAAATAATAATTTAATTTATATAAAAGAAGAAGAAAATACACTTATAATATATTGTTATAAAAACTAATAAAATGTGTCGCGATTTATTTTAGGAGGGCCAACAAAAGTTCCATCAAACTTAAACTCACTCCATCGACAATCCGTAAAATTCATACCGTACTCATGTTAGACATCGTAAAGAAAGAAAGAATAGAAAGAAAGATACTGAATAAGAATTTTGATGAAGCTACACCGAATGGAAGATAACTACTAACCGCTATTCAGCACAGAGCAGGTCAACAAACCACACCGTTCTAATGTTGGTTGTAGTGAGTCACAGGTACCGTTACCCGTTATTCGGTCCTACTCGCTACACGCTACCACTTATTACGTTATGTAGTCTAGATTTATTCAGCTCAGCTGTTCAATCATTATTACCTTCCTAGTTCCTCGTCCTTATACTTCAAATCAAGCTACCTTAAATATTTCACCGTGCATTATGATTTTAGTGTCGGCTGTAAACATGATCTTCGTATACCATATGAGATATTACGCACCATGTGCATCATACATTAACATTAACACCACTATTATCTTTCCTACCTGTATATCTATACCTCTCATAAATATTTTACTAATCAAGGTACACCTACACCTATGCCTATGACCTATGAGTACGTACGCACTCGTTTCCAATTTTACATCTAGTATCGTAAAATAATATCACATAAATAAATATTATAATTCTCGTAAAATTCTTCTGCTTTGTTTCTGAAAGTCGCTGTTTTTGAATGCGTTTAGTACCTATCTCTTTTCATACGGCTAGTTATTTATTAGCTAGGTATTGTCTACTGAAATAATAATTTATTTCTATGATTTTCGTTTATTTTCAGAAAACGTGGATCTTCAGCAAGATTGTTTTTCGGAGCGGACACTCATAACCAGCCTTGGTAAGTTAGCAGTTAGCTGATTAATTTCTTTTAATTTAAATTTTAAATATCCACCCAGGTAGGTAATATCTTAAGGTCAAACTCCTGTTGCATGTGAAAATGTTCACTTCTAACATTGGATGGGTTCATTCATTGAACTGATAATTTTATTTTATTGTTTTCCCCTTGGTTTTCATTAATTTCATAGCCTACCTAGATTTTTTTCCTTCTTAAACAATAGGATGTACAGAAAGTAATTTTCCGGAAATTGCAATATGTAGTCCCAGGTAAGTGTAATCGATTTAATGACTATTTATTTGTTCTCTGGTTAGAGGATCGCTATTTTTACCCTATTTGGTACGATCCTCGATCCTTCACCAACATCATTTTAGTTGCTGATTTGCTGATTGAAGGATAATTGGCTCATAAGTTAGGGACCCAAATATATGTGTATTAAACTTATACCTTTCTATATTATTTACATAAGTTTTTATCTAAGAAGAGGGTAGCCAGTAACAATACGAATGTTGAGTGATCTCTTTTCGCTGGCTAATAATAGGGACAAAGCTCCAATAAAACGAGGTGCCATTTTATTGGAGTTCCAGAGTAGAGAAGAGAAATTAATTAAAAAGGCAAAGATATAGTAAAATTCCTTTTCAATAGTAAAGGTACGTCGTACTCTATAGCGTTATCAAATAATAAAAGTTAGCAAGAAAAATGCAGACATCAGAAAAAAAAAGGTGCGGAATTCTTTCGTATGGAAAGCACAATAAAATAAAATGATTTTGAGAAGGAAAAAAACCTCCACCTTTCTCTTCTAGCTGTCTCTATACCTATTCGTACATACATTTATGTATTTCTCCATTAATCATACATCTATAATCTACGTAGCTCCTTCAACAGGAACTTCTCAATCTCGAGGTATGCAATGTGCTAATGTAGAATTGGAATATTGGTCAATCTTTTTTTTTTTTTTTGGAACGAAGCTTTTTAAACTGTAAAATAAATACACTAAATTAAAATGGTAGGTGTAAAAGTATTTGTAAAAGTATTCAATAAGATAGGAGTGTTCATTTGCCTTAGCATAGGCTTGCCATTTCGCGATTATGTTCGCGGATTTGGCGATTTTGTTCGCGGATTTGGCGATTATGTTCGCGGATTTCGCGATTTCGTTCGCGGATTTGGCGATTATGTTCGCGGATTTGGCGATTATGTTCGCGGATTTCGCGATCATGTTCGCGGATTTGGCGATTTTGTTCGCGGATTTGGCGATTATGTTCGCGGATTTCGCGATTATGTTCGCAGATTTTTTGGTGATTTTTTTCGCGGATTTCGCGATTATGTTCGCGGATTTGGTGATTTTTTTCGCGGATTTCGCGATTATGTTCGCGGATTTGGTGATTTTTTTCGCGGATTTCGCGATTATGTTCGCGGATTTGGTGATTTTTTTCGCGGATTTCGCGATTATGTTCGCGGATTTGGTGATTTTTTTCGCGGATTTCGCGATTATGTTCGCGGATTTGGTGATTTTTTTCGCGGATTTCGCGATTATGTTCGCGGATTTCGCGTTTTTGTTCGCGGATTTGGCGATTATGTTCGCGGATTTGGCGATTATGTTCGCGGATTTCGCGATTTTGTTCGCGGATTTTGCGATTATGTTCGCGGATTTCGCGATTTTGTTCGCGGATTTTGCGATTATGTTCGCGGATTTCGCGATTTTGTTCGCGGATTTTGCGATTATGTTCGCGGATTTCGCGATTTTGTTCGCGGATTTTGCGATTATGTTCGCGGATTTCGCGATTTTGTTCGCGGATTTTGCGATTATGTTCGCGGATTTCGCGATTTTGTTCGCGGATTTTGCGATTATGTTCGCGGATTTGGCAATTATGTTCGCGGATTTGGCGATTTTGTTCGCGGATTTCGCGGATTCGCGTCCCGAATCGACATTTTGGATATTTGGCAAGCCTACCTTAGCAATCAGATATTCAGAAGCGGAAAAACAAAGTGTTTGAAATATTTACAATATATCCTCGTATTTGGTGTTGAAATATTTCTCAGTGGACTTACACGAGTTTCCAGAAACCTTTATTTATTCAGTGAAGCTTTTAGGCGAAAGAAAAGTAAACAAGAAGTTTCCGAAATCATTATCATTCTGATCGAAACCACAGAAATATAAACCTAAAATCTTTTTGATCCTACGGAATATAGAAATATGGTTAAAACATGAAGTTACATTAAAGAAAGTGAATTTCATTAAACTTTTTTAGAAGCGAAGGGTGAAAACTGTAAGGATTTGTCAAAGTTTTCCTCTTCCTTTGATAATAGAATTTGACTTTTATTTATGATGATTATGATACGTTGTACAGAGCTGACTTGCTGTGAGTGATAAACTACTTTTTTTTTCTCCATACAAGTAGGTAGCTTTGTAAAAAGTAATTGCAATTCTTACATATCTATTCTACTTTTTATCACCTCAGGGTGACAAGATAATGGAAAGATCACTCTTCTAAATTTAGTAAAATTAAGAAAAAACGAACTACGTTACTACTCGTAAGTACTCGTACCCTATGTGTTAGTTGTAGTACGTGAGTAGATACTCAAAAAAACGTGTCTCATTTTCCTCTTTCATTAGCAATAGGGTGTAAATTTCCATTAGAATTTCGAACAGGTAATACAAAAGCTCTAGCTTACACAGAATATGAGTAATTTTATTTTACATCACTTAGGTTTGGGTCACGTGTTTCATATTACTTTTTTCTAGACTTTCATAAAAGAGAGGAGGATTATTTGTATGTAGGTACCTACTTGGGATGTAGAAACATCCTTATTTTTGTAAAGCTCACTCGAGCGAACTAATTGTTATATCAAAAAATTAAATTACAGGGCTATTCAACACCCTAGGTCCTAGTTGATGTAAGGCATACGTAAATGTTAGTGGAATCAGTGAAATACTTGAGAAAATGAATGTTTAGCGATCCATGTTGGAGCTTTTTGGGCGGAAAATGTCAAGTGTAGATGGGATCCCCCATAACAAAGCTGGTAACGTGGTAACATTGCCTGGTGATAGAAGATCCGTGTTCTTCCTGAGATAAAAAACTAACAAAATGCTATATCCAGCGAGGTGATGACTAGCTTTAAAAGGGTGACTTGTGATCCTTAGTCTCAGATAAACTTTAAAACCCCTACATTATGCCTTGGATAAAAATACAACACCGAGAATCGGGGTAAAATTTTACCCTTTTTCTAACCTATCAACTTGATCTTGATTTTCCACTCGTTTGTGTGGAACAAGTGGAACTCTAAATAAAAACTAAAATGATGGAAAACTTCTTTAAATATTTCCATTTCGTGCTGGTACAAATGGCAATATTGTTTCAATGAAAAAAGCATGTCTCATTTCTTCGCACAAAGAAATTGAAAAAAAAATGGAACTTTTTATTGAGATTTTTTACAAATAAATTTCTCTTACATCACATGTTGTTGTTATTTCATATCGTACGTCATGTATTATTTTTCTCCTCGGCAACAATTCCTCTGAAGATACATTTTTCTCTTTTGTATCTATTCACATTTACAGAAGTAAACCTGGAATGAACGTAACATTTTACGTGTAAAAGAACGTTGTTTCCTTTAGGAAGGGTTGCAGCGACTTTCGTGAAAGAATTAGGAGGGATTTCTTCGCGAGAAAAGCTGTTTGTAGGCTTTTTATATCTGCTATATCTTTCACTAACCTGTAAAAGGCATATACGCATAATTATTATATCCACAGAAACAAACCACATAAATAATCCTCTTATTTAAGAGTGTATACGTACTTCTTCCTCATCCTCCTCCGCCTCCTTTTCTCCTTCTTCTTTTTGTCTGCCCTTTTCCTTTCTTTTTCAATCACACGTTGAGCAGATATTTAAATGCCTAGATAGACAACTAGGTAATCTATCATTTGAGAATCCAAACAATATTTTTTTCTATCTGCGCTGCCTTCAACTTGAAAAAATTGACCGAGACCTGAAGAACTGCATCGAAAGCAAAACATTGTTATTCAGTTATGTAAATATTCTAATGGATGGCGGCGAGTCATTCTCCTAATGGAAAAAAGGTTAATGACATTGCACAGACTTGGTTTGTTTTGTATAATTTGTGGATTTCTGATTAGCTCATCATGTTAATATCTTATAGATGTTCGATAATAACTATAAACAGCCATACATAAAATACGAGTAAATACAATAGATGAATACACATACCTACCTATAAGAGAAAATAATGAATTAAACCTAAAGTATTTTATACGAGTTTAATGGACTTTAGTTGTGTCTTTCTATTTTATCCCTGTTCTGGCTTTTGAGCATTTTTTGAGTCTCAACCCTGTTTTTGAATATCTCTTTGGGTCCTAACACTGTTTTTGAGTATCTGTTTGGGTCCTAACACTGTTTTTGAGTATCTGTTTGGGTCTCAACCCTATTTTTGAGTATCTGTTTGGCTCTCAACTTTTTTTTTTTTTTTTTTTTTTAGACGTTCCGCCCCGTCAAAACACAAGTGTCCTACTACGGAAAATCGTTTCTACACCGAGTTGCTCACAGATTTCTGGGTTGTCACAATGAACGCCAGAACACACTCAACACGAGTTTCGATATGCCGGACAATTTTGTCGAATCAGACCGATCGGAACGGTCAATTGATTCGGCCGATGTTATCGAAAGTAAGTTTTTATCATCGAATATTATTATTTTTTTTTTCTAGACTGCGGATTTAAAGGGACTTTTCAGTCTCATTCTAGCATTATAAACAGGGTGTATTCTATTATATAATTGTCCAAATTCGAAAATCTAATGGGCAGGACTACAGTCAGAGTTTACACTTGGTTTAACTTAAACTCATGAGATTAAGCAATCTCATTGGTTGATTGTAAAATTTGAATTAAAATTCATCAAAAATAAGCTTAACTTACCCTAAGTTTAAACTGAGCTTGTGATAAAGTTTATGACTTTATTTGAACTGCCAACCTCCAGATCCAAAGTCCAACGCGTTAACCACTGCACCATTGAAGTTGTGTTAAGCATACTGAAATGCTCGTCACAAATATCGTTCCCCAATTTGAGGTTCGTTCGTTGAAAAAATTTGGTCGTCACCTTTCGTCTTTTCCAGAGGAAGTTGAAGTTCGTCTCGAATCGGGGACTGAAGACAAATACGAACTCTACGTGTTGAATGTGGACTCAAAAAAATCTTCCAAACAAGAGTTCGAACACCCGGACGGACGGGAAACTTGGGGAAGCAATGCGGACTTCCTGTTGTCCATCATTGGATTTGCGGTGGATCTTGCCAACGTGTGGCGATTTCCGTATCTTTGCTACAAAAATGGAGGAGGTGAGTGGAACCCATTTTTTACTTATTTTGTAAATACATAACGCTCCTCAGAAATATTTGGTGATGTGTCGAAAAACTCGATTTTTGTTTTATTACCTTATTTTACTAAACAATATGAGATCTTTCGATTGGTCTAGGTCTAGGAAATATATCTCTACGACTTAGTGTTCCCGAAATAACGATAGTGATATCTCTATCTTAAACTGTCTAGCTATTAGATGTCAAACTTTCAATTGCAATTTCCCAGAAGTTGTTGACGTATCACCATATACCTACCTACTTCTGAGGATGCTATAAGTAAAACAAGTATGTCAGTAACGAAGATGTTTTCATCGAATTCTTTCTTTTTAAGTTATAAAAACGTGTTGGTATCTAGTCACTAACTTAACGATAAGACGATAACTATGTTTGTCATGAAAACGTTTCTGAAATTTCCTTTAGAAATGGTTTTTACTCCTATAATTGTACCAAGAAGGTAGGTACATGCCTAATTGAATGATAAATTAATAATTTATTGAAACTAATGCTATTTTAAAGCACCGAGCCTTAAGCCCCAGATTACAAGTGTATCGTAGACTTCCTAAGGGGTGATTTCTTCTAATTACGAAGACTTATGTCTAATTATAATGATTTCGAGCATACAATTTTCTCTTTGTACACTGTCATATACAATACCTCTTTGTGCTCGAGCCCTGTTACCAAAGTGGTTTTTGTGTAGTTCCAGGAAAGATGAACTTGTGACATAATTCTATGCACTATGTAGGTACCTAGCTAACATATACAATACCTCTTTGTGCACGAGCCCTGTTACCAAAGTGGTTTTTGTGTAGTTCCAGGAAAGATGAACTTGTGACATAATTCTATGCACTATGTAGGTACCTAGCTAATCACTAAATTTCCTTTCATCTCGTAAATATGACTCGGTGAAACGGAAACAGACAAAACCATATTGGAGTATGAGATGATGAAATACCTAGAGTTATCTATCTACCCACTGAAAAACTGAAACTCTCGTAATGAGGCACCTTCGAGCGTCGATAATGTGTGAGAGTAAAACCTTAGTACACCTATATTTGAATATCAGGATTCAGGAGTCCCAATCATGATAATATTCAGCATGTCGTGAACTTTTCAGCTTCAAAGGAAAAGTTTATTAAACTGCAAATAATTTAGCCTGAACAACAAAAGAGTAAACGTACAAAATACAAACAAGAAAAACACACTGTGTTCTGACATCAAACGACAAAAAGTTAACTTTTTTATTTCATTTTACTCCCTGTCACTATCTCAAAAGAGAGTATGTGTTAGATTTAAACGGTCGATTTTGCTCTCGTTCGATGGTGTGGAAGTTTGGATATCAAAACACAATATTAAATAATGTCACGCAGAAAAGTAGAGATACCTATTTAACAAGTGAGAATATTGGCATTTTAGATGGATTTTTTCGTTGTTTACTATTTCCGCTCACTTTTTAAAAGCATGTTGCCTAATAAAATGAACTTTTATAACTAGCAACAAGTTGTGTCTTCTTAGCTCCATATAGGTAAATATTTTTTTTTTTTTCCTACAATATTTTGAATTAGGAATGAAAAAGCACAGGGAGTTCAGGACAGAATAATGCTCGCACAAAATAATAAACAGACAATATTATATGTATAAAGTATCCCTTGCTGCTCAAAATCTTGTTACCTAAATAAAGTATTATACCGAGTTTTATAATAATGATTGGATTAAATCCCAGAGATGAGAACAAAATAAACTCAGAGAAAGGTATACAAGAGGGTTTATTGTATACAATCATTAAATCTTAAGAAGGTATTTCGTTAACAAGGAATGAAAGCTCTTTAAATAAAATTCAAAACGAACTGTTCGCATTATACCTACCAATTTTACAGAAAATTTGACAAGCAGGAATCTTTTACGTAGGATAACTTTGTTTTTGAGGATTTATTGTATACAATCATTAAATCTTAAGAAGGTATTTCGTTAACAAGGAATGAAAGCTCTTTAAATAAAATTTAAAACGAACTGTTCGCATTATACCTACCAATTTTACAGAAAATTTGACAAGCAGGAATCTTTTACGTAGGATAACTTTGTTTTTGCTTTATCATCGTAATATACCTGTGACTACTTTAAAGGATATCCGGAATGAACCGGACTAAAATGAAGAGTACTTGCTTGTTCAAGAAGAAATTGTTAAAAGTTGGAATTTGGAAATTTTTACTACGCGAAAGACAAAGTAGGTACCCTTACATAAATCGAAAAGTATCGAATAGCTACGAGTATAATTTGTTAATAACCTAAAGGGATCGATCTAGAAATTTTTGTAGGTCTAGGATATTTGATAACACTGCTAACGTAATTGATAAGTAAGTTTAAAGATTGAAGTGTTAAAATACAAAGAAATTGTTAAAAGTTGGAATTTGGAAATTTTTACTACGCGAAAGACAGAGTAGGTACCCTTACATAAATCGAAAAATATCGAATAGCTACGAGTATAATTTGTTAACCTAAAGGGATTGATCTAGAAATTTTTGTAGGTCTAGGATATTTGATAACACTGCTAACGTAATTGATAAGTAAGTTTAAAGATTGAAGTGTTAAAATACGAGTAAAACGTCTTAAGCGCGAAAGAGTTTCGTTGTTTTACTTTCCTTTTACTTGAAAAAGGAACAATATTTTGAAAACACTTGAAAGTAGGATGTTGTCAAAAAGTTTTCCCATTGAGTGTGTAAATTTTAAATTCGTTAGGTAAGTATTTAAGAAAATATTTAATGAACATTAAACTTTGTGAAAGTGCGAGTGAATTAACAACACCACTTGTCACTTGGTAGGTACATGAGTTTCCTTAATAAATTTTAAATTCGTTAGGTAAGTATTTAAAAAAATATTTAATGAACATTAAACTTTGTGAAAGTGCGAGTGAATTAACAACACCACTTGTCACTTGGTAGGTACATGAGTTTCCTTAAAAACTGCAAAAGCTCCCTATAAGACCTATACTATACATACGTACCTTGAGTCAGAAACATTGTCAAAATCTTTTGAAGCTTTGTTTGCAATTTTATTTGTCACATTTAGTTATTAGATAATTTATTATTTTCTCTACAAATTCAAAAAAAAGTAAACTGTCTTTTGTACTCATTCCATTGGAAATAATAATAATAAAATACGGGAAAAGAGGAAAATTTCAAACTTTCAGTTTCACAGACACTTTCAATTAATCCACTTTCCTCCCTTCAAAGAGGTGTCATTCATTAATATTCTCCTGCATTTTAAAATGAAATTAAGCTTTTTTTGATGCTCTTTACTTTTTGGGTAATTGAACAGTCAAGTGCCTACATGCTGCCTCGTAAAATTCCATGGAATAAAGTGTAGTTTGTCGAATTTAATTGTTTATATTAAATTTAATTGTTTGGCTGTTTCATTGTAATCCTGTTAATATTGGCAGTTCAATTCAAATTATTTACTTTGATTCTCTCTTGTGAGAGAACCTATTAGACTTAGACCTATACTATACATACGTACCTTGAGTCAGAAACATTGTCAAAACCTTTTGAAGCTTTGTTTGCAATTTTATTTGTCACATTTAGTTATTAGATAATTTATTATTTTCTCTACAAATTAAAAAAAAAAAGTAAACTGTCTTTTGTACTCATTCCATTGGAAATAATAATAATAAAATACGGGAAAAGAGGAAAATTTCAAACTTTCAGTTTCACAGACACTTTCAATTAATCCACTGATTGTCACATTGGTAATAATAGTAATAACAACAATGATGATGAAAAATCAACTAAAATCTTTGATCTTTTCCTCCCTTCAAAGAGATATATGTCATTCATTCATTAATATTCTCCTGCATTTTAAAATGAAATTGGGCTTTTTTTGATGCTCTTTACTTTTTGGTGACTGAACAGTCAAGTGCCTACATGCTGCCTCGTAAAATTCCATGGAATAAAGTGTAGTTTGTCGACTTTAATTGTTTATGTTAAATTTAATTGTTTGGCTGTTTCATTGTAATCCTGGTTAATATTGGCAGTTCAATTCAAATTATTTACTTTGATTCTCTCTTGTGAGGGGGTACGCAACAGTTCAAACGGTGATTGATAGTAAAAATTTGACGAGAATTTATATGTATTTTCCAGGAGCTTTCCTTGTCCCTTACACCCTTATGTTGGTGTTTGGTGCTGTTCCCCTGTTTTACATGGAACTCATTCTCGGACAGTTCAACAGACAAGGGCCCATCAGTGTTTGGAGAATTTGTCCTTTATTCAAAGGTAAGATAATTAGACAGCAGTAGTTAATAGTTTAGACTTCTAAACTCTTCGTTAAATAAACAATTAGCACCATGTTTCTGACTTTCAGAAAGAGTTGCAACGTGGTTGGTTGAACAATGGATGCATAATAAAATTTAACTCTTTAAAAGGACGCCTAGGAATTGCAAATAGGAGACGAAAGAATAGTTTCCAACGACTTGTCAAAGTATCATGCATTTCCCAGACAGTTCTAGCCCCTAGCTTCCGTCTACCTAATTATTTCTCTCATTCTTAATAGGTATGTTATTAAAGTCTTGACACCTAAATGGAAGAAACTTGTTGCAATTCTTTGAGTGAATAATAGATCATACTGCCTGTCTTTCCGTTTAGGCGTAGGATTCTGTGCCGTCCTGGTGGCATTCTACGTTTCGTTCTACTACAATGTCATCATCGGGTGGGCGTTATATTTCCTATTCGCCAGTACGACAAGTGAGTTACCGTGGCTTAATTGTAACAATACATGGAATACGCCACTCTGTGAGGACACTTATAATCGAACCAACGGGAGTGTATTTTCCGACACTTCAGTCACGCAGCTCCACACACCAGCCTCGGAATATTTCAAGTGAGTTAAAGTTTGTGTTGTTTGTTGATTGATAAGTTTGTGTACGTGTAAAGATAATCTCGCGAAATAGGTATTTCTCAAAATGATAAATCAGACATCTCCACCAATTTACGAATATCTGCAATTGAGGCATCTCCACTAATGTTTACGGCTAAAAACAGAGTCGATACTCTCTATGCGCTATGCTCTAAGCCCCAATGGTAATTTTGTCATCTCCAACAATCTGTCAATAAATTTCATATTCAATTCTGAGTTGTGATTTTGGCATCTCCACCAATTTGTCAATGTTGCATTATTATCAAAGTGGTAATTTTGGCATCTCCACCAATTTATCAAATTTACCATTATGATTTCAGTCGTTCACATTTTACCATTATGATTTCAGTCGAGCTGTCCTAGAAATGCAATGGAGCGAAGGACTTCACGACATGGGGTACCCTAAATGGTCCTTAGTTCTGTGCGTTTTCTCAGTATACTGTATGCTCTACCTGTCCCTATTCAAAGGCGTCAAATCGTCAGGTATGAAATTTAAGGAGTCGTCTGAAAGTAAGGAGTCATCTTAAATTAAAGTAAGGAGTCTTCTAAGAGTTAGGAGTCGTGCTCATGATCGGTCTACCTTTACAAAATTTGAATTTCTAAATTGTCAAGAACAATTGAATACCAATAATAAACTTCCTTGTTCCTACTCGAATAGGGCTAAAAGGTAACTCAAGTTTAGGACTCTATTAATGCTGCTAAATTCTCAAATAAATGACGCTAAAATTTCCATCCTTGGCTGGGATCTGGGATAGAACCCGCACCCTCCAGTTTATCAGGTAACCTTGTGACAACTGCACCGTTAAGACAAGTACCTACATTTATTTCTTTCGACATTATTTCAGGTAAAGTCGTCTGGGCTACAGCCACAATGCCGTATGTCGTATTGACCATCCTTCTAATTCGAGGCCTAATGCTACCTGGCGCTCTCACAGGAATAGCCTACTATCTTCAGCGTAAGGAGTCTTCTGAGAGTTAGGAGTTGTGCTCATGATCGGTCTACCTTTACAAAATTTGAATTTCTAAAATGTCAAGAACAATTGAATACCAATAATAATCTTCCTTGTTCCTACTCGAATAGGGCTAAAAAGACTCTTAAAGTAACTCAAGTTTAGGGCTCTGGCATAGAACCCGCACCCTCCAGTTTACCAGGTAACCTTGTGACAACTGCACCATTAAGACAAGTACCTACATTTATTTCTTTCGACATTATTTCAGGTAAAGTCGTCTGGGCTACAGCTACAATGCCGTATGTCGTATTGACCATCCTTCTAATTCGAGGCCTAATGCTACCTGGCGCTCTCACAGGAATAGCCTACTATCTTCAGCCTGAGCTATCTAGGCTCAAGGAAACGCAGGTAAAGTTTATCAGCCTGAACTACCTATCTGTACAAGGAAACACAGGTAAAGTATCAGATTTTTTTTTATATAAAGAGGGTTTATAGAGGAAACTGTAACTGCTAAGGTATTATCGTCCCGAAAGTGAAGAGAGAAGGAAGACAAGATAAGAGAAAGCCAGTCGTTCCGAGAACAAAGCTCATCGCTCGATTTTTGTTTTATTACCTTATTTTACTAAACAATATGAGATCTTTCGATTGGTCTAGGAAATATATCTCTACGACTTAGTGTTCCCGAAATAACGATAGTGATATCTCTATCTTAAACCGTCTAGTTATTAGATGTCAAACTTTCAATTGCAATTTCCCAGAAGTTGTTGACGTATCACCATATACCTACCTACTTCTGAGGGTGCTATAAGTAATACAAGTATGTCAGTAACGAAGATGTTTTCATCGAATTCTTCCTTTTTAAATTATAAAAACGTGTTGGTATCTAGTCACTAACTTAACGATAAGACGATAACTATGTTTGTCATGAAAACGTTTCTGAAATTTCCTTTAACTATCTAGGCTCAAGGAAACGCAGGTAAAGTTTATCAGCCTGAACTACCTATCTGTACAAGGAAACGCAGGTAAATTATCAGATTTTTTTTATGAAGAGGTTTTAAAGAGGAAACTATAACTGCTAAGGTATTATCGTCCCGAAAGTGAAGAGAGAAGGAAGACAAGATAAGAGAAAGCCAGTCGTTCCGAGAACAAAGCTCATCTGTTTAGGATAAATTCCGTCCCGGGCGGGAACCCGCGACCCAGCGCTTACAAGGCAGACGTACGCGCTACCCTACTAGGTAACTAGGCTGACTAAATTTTCAGGAGACCACACACTTTTGCGTTTATTTTTATTTTATTTTTTATTCTTATTATTATTATTTTTTTTATTTTTTTGTGATCTCGTCAGTATAACATACCTACTCTTAATTATGTAGGTAGTTGTATCAAGGTGACAAACCTGTAGCATCTGATTCTGTTTCATGGCTACGTAAAAAATCAAGAGGAAAAGCTCGTACTTTTTTCTTTCGTAACATAAATATACGTTCGATAGCATGTATTAGGTTTATGTCGTTAATATTTTTATGAAAATACCTACTCGAGCGTACTTGTTCACAAAGAAAAACCTTTTAGTCACTTCATTAGGAAGGATGAGAGGGGGTTTAGGAAGAATCGTATTTCCACTGTAAAAATCAGTTGATTAATGAAATTTGAATAATTTGATAGTAGGTATAGGGGCAATCATTTTGTGATTTAGATTCCCATAAAAAAGAAGAATTAATTTTAATTGTGTTAAGCAAAAATGCTTGTCACAAATGTCGTTTCCCGCTTAATATACTACGCTAAATTTTATGACTTGACTTGGACTCGAACCACCAACCTCCAGATTCAGAGTCCACCTTGCTGATCACTGCACCACTGAGGTAGATTCACATAAAATAACGATCCCTTATTTCTTCGCAGGTGTGGAAAGATGCAGCCGTCCAGATTTTCTACTCTGTTGGGGCAGGATTTGGTGTTCTAGATTCAGAGTCCACCTTGCTGATCACTGCACCACTGAGGTAGATTCATATAAAATAACGATCCCTTATTTCTTCGCAGGTGTGGAAAGATGCAGCCGTCCAGATTTTCTACTCTGTTGGGGCAGGATTTGGTGTTCACTTGTCTTACGCGAGTTACAATAACTTCCACAACAACTGTTATAGGTGAGTTAGAGGGTTATATAGACCAGTGTTTCCCAACCTGGGCGATATCGCCCCCTTGGGGGCGATGGAGATTTTCATGGGGGCGATGAAGCCTTATGAGTTAGAGAGTTATATAGACCTTGTACATACATAATAAAAGTACCAAGGCAAGTACTAAGTAAAAGAAGTAGACAAGGCTTTAGCTAATATAAAATTATGTCATCAGAGAAAATATAGATACCTAGGTCTTTAAGTTTCTTTTCTTGTAAAAAAAAAAAAAAAAATAATTAATAATAATGTTAAAATACGAGTAAAACGTCTTAAGCGCGAAAGAGTTTCGTTGTTTTACTTTCCTTTTACTTGAAAAAGGAACAATATTTTGAAAACACTTGAAAGTAGGATGTTGTCAAAAAGTTTTCCCATTGAGTGTGGAAATTTTAAATTCGTTAGGTAAGTATTTAAGAAAATATTTAATGAACATTAAACTTTGTGAAAGTGCGAGTGAATTAACAACACCACTTGTCACTTGGTAGGTACATGAGTTTCCTTAAAAACTGCAAAAGCTCCCTATAAAACCTATTAGACTTAGACCTATACTATACATACGTACCTTGAGTCAGAAACATTGTCAAAACCTTTTGAAGCTTTGTTTGCAATTTTATTTGTCACATTTAGTTATTAGATAATTTATTATTTTCTCTACAAATTAAAAAAAAAAAGTAAACTGTCTTTTGTACTCATTCCATTGGAAATAATAATAATAAAATACGGGAAAAGAGGAAAATTTCAAACTTTCAGTTTCACAGACACTTTCAATTAATCCACTTTCCTCCCTTCAAAGAGGTGTCATTCATTAATATTCTCCTGCATTTTAAAATGAAATTAAGCTTTTTTTGATGCTCTTTACTTTTTGGGTAATTGAACAGTCAAGTGCCTACATGCTGCCTCGTAAAATTCCATGGAATAAAGTGTAGTTTGTCGAATTTAATTGTTTATATTAAATTTAATTGTTTGGCTGTTTCATTGTAATCCTGTTAATATTGGCAGTTCAATTCAAATTATTTACTTTGATTCTCTCTTGTGAGAGGGTAAGCAACAGTTCAAACGGTGATTGATAGTAAAAATTTGACGAGAATTTATATGTATTTTCCAGGAGCTTTCCTTGTCCCTTACACCCTTATGTTGGTGTTTGGTGCTGTTCCCTTGTTTTACATGGAACTCATTCTCGGACAGTTCAACAGACAAGGGCCCATCAGTGTTTGGAGAATTTGTCCTTTATTCAAAGGTAAGATAATTAGACAGCAGTAGTTAATAGTTTAGACTTCTAAACTCTTCGTTAAATAAACAATTAGCACCATGTTTCTGACTTTCAGAAAGAGTTGCAACGTGGTTGGTTGAACAATGGATGCATAATAAAATTTAACTCTTTAAAAGGACGCCTAGGAATTGCAAATAGGAGACGAAAGAATAGTTTCCAACGACTTGTCAAAGTATCATGCATTTCCCAGACAGTTCTAGCCCCTAGCTTCCGTCTACCTAATTATTTCTCTCATTCTTAATAGGTATGTTATTAAAGTCTTGACACCTAAATGGAAGAAACTTGTTGCAGGTGGTGTTGGGGGGGGGGGGGGGAGAAAACTCATTAGGTCCCGTCCGATTTTTTTTTTTGTCGATGCCTCACTGGGTTCCAATTTTACTCAATGTGACTACTCGGTTCCCTTCCCAGATGGGCGGTTTAGAGTGCGTCATCACTGGTCTCATGGATGAATTCCGAGTCTACTTCAAAGGTTATCCTCATGCCAGAGAAATATTCACGTGCTGCGCGATTGCTGTTTCATTTTCCGTCGCCATGATCAATGTGACACCAGTAAGTGTTTCTTTTTACGTAGGTAGCGCAATTGGGTTAGGACAGCATCAATAAAATCAACTGGTGGTAAAAATATCAGTGAATCCGTGGAAACAAACTCGAGCCATTACCATAGGTTGTAGGTAATACCGTAGGTAGATATAACCTACCTACATTCTTGGAAATAATCCTAAAAAAAAACTAAATTTAGCAAAATTTGCGTGCAAAACCTGAAAATGTTGCAAAATTTGTGTGCCAATTAGATTAGATTACGGGGTCTGAGGGAGAGAGAGAGAGAGGGGGGAGAGATTTTCTTCCATTATTTCAATACGGAAATAAACTAGCTTCATAATTAATGGGTTCGGTGAAAGAAATAGAGAGAGAGTGAGAGAGAGAAAATAAAAACACAATGAGTAAGAGAGAGGAGAGAATATTTATAGCGAGAGTGAATAAAAAAAGAGAAAATAGAATAGAAATACAAAGAATTAGAAAGAGAGAGAGAGAGAGAGAGAAAGAGAGAGAGAGAGAGAAAAGGAGTGAAAAAAGATTTTTTTACTTTTTTTTAATAAAAGAAGAAGAAGAAGAAGAAGAAGAAGAAGAAGAAGACAGATGAGAGAGAGAAAATAAAAACACAATGAGTAAGAGAGAGGAGAGAATATTTATAGCGAGAGTGAATAAAAAAAGAGAAAAGAGACTAAAGGTCTCTTTTGCCCCAACAGTCCTTTTTTTGGTCAAATTTTCAAATATTTGGTGGTGAAATTCCATGCCTTGGCTGGAATGTCAGTCCGCAGTTTCTTAATAACTACACGAGCACTTAACTGAGCTTCAAAGGCAGGATAACCTATCACCATCTTCCATCATTTTCAGGGACTGTATCATCACATCCCTAGTCAATTGTTTCACGAGTTTCTTCTCCGGTTTCGTCATTTTCACCTATTTGGGCTACATGCACCTACTTTGCAGTCTCTCTTTAGCAGAAGAAGAGACTGTAAAATTATCCCGATAAAGAGGTTAAATTGAGTAAACAGAAACAAGCTGGATATAAAATATTGGATGGTATGATTTTAATAATGATATAATTATTGTACAATGCACACAAATGAAAATAATTATGACCAAACGCAATATGAAGAACACATCAGTGAAAATTCACACAGAACAATCAAAATGAAAAATTAAGTGACATTATTGAAGTACTTATCCGGCCTTACTAAAAACCCGTATTCACAGTCCTAGGAGGCGTACTTTCCATGCTAAATCTAAGGGCAGTTTAATATCTGCTATATAAAAAAAGATGTAGTAACCTACATGTATTCAAACGCAATATGAAGAACACATCAGTGAAAATTCACACAGGACAATCAAAATGAAAAATTAAGTGACATTATTGAAGTACTTATCTAGCCTTACTAAAAACCCGTATTGACAGTCCTAGGAGGCGTACTTTCCATGCTAAATCTAAGGGCAGTTTAATATCTGCTATATAAAAAAAGATGTAGTAACCTACATGTATAATAAACGTCTCACTTAAAAAGAAGAAATTTCCTAAACAAAATGATAATTTTGATTACCTACAAAATGTCTAAGTTTCAAGTTTCAAAGGTAATTTTTTGCATTGAAAGTGTAGCATCTTAGAGGAGCTTAGAGTTTAATAAGAAGTATAAGAACTTGGGGATAAAACACAATAGAGTGCTATTTTTGTTTATAATGTCCACAAGAGACTGAAAAGTCCTTTAACCCTTGCATTTTCGCGTTTAGCATTTACCCCCGTCGCGACGGTAGATGAGGGAAATTAAAAAATTAATGAGAGCAGTCAGCAGCAGGGAGAGGAAATTGATAAGTATCCGCCTAATGAATTTACCGTCTAAACACCTTTCATATCGGAAAAAAAATCAAGTAATGAAGAAGAACAATTAATCAGAGTTAAAGCTTAGAAAATGTTCACTCATTATGTTTGACATTTATTAAAGTTTATTAAATACAAATCGATGGGTGATGATAAGTATCTATGGACTATGGAAGAATTATTAAGGTCAGCAGTCAAATTTTGCAGAAGATTAACATCATACCGAAATTAGGAAATAAGTAATGAAGTCAGTCTACATGATGATAAGTATCTATGGACTAGGGAAGAATTATTAAGGTCAGCAGTCAAATTTTGCAGAAGATTAACATCATACCGAAATTAGGAAATAAGTAATGAAGTCAGTCTACATGGAAAAATAAGACTAAAGGTCTCTTTTGCCCCAACAGTCCTTTTTTGGTCAAATTTTCAAATATTTGGTGGTGAAATTCCATGCCTTGACTGGAATGTCAGTCCGCAGCTTCTTAATAACTAGGTACACGAGCACTTAACTGAGCTTCAAAGGCAGGATAACCTATCACCATCTTCCATCACTTTCAGGGACTGTATCATCACATCCCTAGTCAATTGTTTCACGAGTTTCTTCTCCGGTTTCGTCATTTTCACCTATTTGGGCTACATGTCCTTCAAGCAGAAGATCCCCATTAGCCGGGTAGCCACCGATGGACCAGGTTTGGTGTTTCAAGTTTACCCGGAAGCCGTAGCGACATTGCCAGCCTCGAACGTTTGGTCCATGCTCTTCTTTTTCATGCTCATTATGCTTGGGATTGACTCTGCGGTAAGTAGAAAACCAGTTGTTTCCGGCACACTTAAATCAAGGGTAATAAATTGGAAAACATTAGGCAGAAAAGAACCAGGCAGTTCCTCTTATGGATGTTTCTTTTCTGCTTGGTTAAGATTATTAACTCTTTCGGGGGTGCTGGGTTCAAATCACGGCCGAGGTGGCAATCTTCTGACCTGCCTCGGTGGTGTAATTGTTTCCGGCACAGTTAAATCAAGGGTAAAATAAATTGGAAAACATTAGGCAGAAAAGAACCAGGCAGTTCCTCTTATGGATGGTTATTTTCTGCTTGGTTAAGATCATCAACTCTCCATTCGGGGGTGCTGGGTTCAAATCACGGCCGAGGTGGCAATCTTCTGACATTTTTTTTTTTTTTTTTTTTTTTTTTTAATTTTTTGCATTGAAAGTACATAATATTTGCTTAATCGTATTTATTTATTATTGTAATCCTGATTTACTTTTTAGAATTTTCGCCCAAATTTGAGATTTTTTAGTAACAATTTCTATTTTTCTCATTTTCAGCGGATAGCAATCAACATCACCCCAGAAGATGAGCATGACACCATTACCAGCATGAGCAAAGTGTCAAGATTCAAGAAAAGACATTGGCTATACGTTTAGTGAAATGAAGAATGAAGATCAAGATGAAAAATATAAATGTATATCTTTGTAAGACCATCGCTGACAAAGGTCATTTCAGCTATTTTCCATTTCCTTAAAATTTAATCTAAATTCTCTAAAAGATTTGGAGTTTTTTCAGGACTTACTAAAAAACAAAAATTGATAATAATCTTCATCGAAGCAAATGAATATATTCACAGAATATAAAACAACACAAACGGTAATGTATTTTTAATATAATAATATAAGGATAATGTTTTGTGTCCTATGTCCTATCTAACACAATATTGGAAGGCTTTTAAAAAATATATACTGACATATAAAATACTTAGCTTAGATCTTTTTTATATTTTAGTTTTTATACTACTAGAAAAAGTGTAGAACATTTTATACCTCGGAAATGTAGAGCATTTTATCAGAGGATTTTTTCCATTAATTTATTTGTTTTATTTATTTATTTTAAAATCAGCCAAGCCATTCCGGTAAGGGAAATTTCGTCCGAAATATCCGAACCGGCTGGGACGAGAACCCTCAACCTTTGGTTTCAAAGTCAATGGCATCACTCGGTCAACCACAGAGGCTGTGAAACATCCAACTCGTACCCGAGTTGTGTTTCAATTTTGTACCAAGTTGTAAATATTTTTCCTACGTGAAATCTTAGACATCTAGTTTCATTTTATACAATTTACATGACTTTCTGATAACAATCAAGTGTGTAATGTCTTTTTAAGGATACCTTACTCTGATTTTATTTACTAAATTAATAACTTTTAAATTCTAATTTTAAAATAGATGTTTTTAACCTGGCTTCGCATTTATTCACTCCATTTAAGAGGCGTAAAAAGAAATCAAACTTTTTGGGCCCTATTGGTGCATAAATACTGGAGATTTGGTGCAACATTTGGTCGGTTCTTTCAAGTTTCAAATAATGTTAGTTTCTGGGCCATTAACAATCTTCCTCAGAGATGGTAGGTGTCATAATTGTATATTTTAGAACTTTTTGGGCTCTATTGGTACATAAATACTGGAGATTTGGTGCAAAATTTGATCGGTTCTTTCAAGTTTCAAATAATGTTAGTTTCTGGGCCATTAACAATCTTCCTCAGAGATGGTAGGTGTCATAATTGTATATTTTAGATACTGTATTGAATAAATAAATAAATCAATAAATAAAGATATGCAGTTATTGCCAACAATATTATTATTGCAGTTATTGCCAACAATATTATTATTAATAATATCTTTGCGAGTGAAATAAACAGTAGGCACCAAACCTTGACCAGATTCGTATGTCACACATGAAAGAAAAACGCGTATATTATGTACACGATCTGACTAATGAAGGGAACTAAAAAACTAATCTCTAGCATATACCTACTCATTTAGATAGTATGTAAATAGTAATTTAAGTATATGTAATGGATTATGCAATAAATAAAGATATGCATACTTATTGCAGTTATTGCCAACAATATTATTATTAATAACATCTTTGCGAGTGAAATAACAGTAGGCACCAAACCTTGACCAGATTCGTCTGTCACACATGAAAGAAAAAAGCGTATATTATGTACACGATCTGACTAAGGAAGGGAACTAAAAAACTAATCTCTAGCATATACCTACTCATTTAGATAGTATGTAAATAGTAATTTAAGTATATGTAATGGATTATGTATTTTTAACGGGGTTTCTTATATGTCGTTTTATAATTGCGCTATGTGTTATACAAACGGTTGTATTCCAAACCTAAATGTTACCTTTTCTGCTTGGTTATTACTTTTAGATTTAAGTGCAAAAATAAAATAAACAAATTGTGTTTTATTTTATAATTGCGCTATGTGTTATACAAACAGTTGTATTCCAAACCTAAATGTTACCTTTTCTGCTTGGTTATTACTTTTAGATTTAAGTGCAAAAATAAAATAAACAAATTGTGTTTTTACTTGTGTATAAGATCAAATCTCTCGTTATTTCTATTCTGAAAATAATTTCTTTCATAGGTTACTTAAGTATATAGGTATTAGAATAGAGTAATAGCCAGGGGCACAGTATGAGTAGTTCGGTTTAAATTTAACTATTCGATAAAGCAATGATTGAATAAGACGAAAAGTCCCTTTACCATAACAGTCAGCAACACAAGGTACAAGTAAAGTACGTAAAATATTTGATAGAATTAGAAAAACACATTATTACAATATCTAGATGTAGGGACAACGTAAAACTGAGAGATGAGAGGTATTCATATAATGTGGATTCCTAATGCTGCATCCGGACTATATCTATTTTGACTTAGGCAAGGAATTAGGAAAAAAAAAAGAGCCATTACAAAAAAAAAAGCTTTTTGATGATGCATCAAATTTTAGTCTCGTCAAAGCAACCAATATTTAAGGTGTGTCCACCCACAGTCAACCCCGTCGATCGACATCGACTGAAACCGTACACTGCCTCGGCAACAAAGATTCACCTCTTCACTTCGTCTATCGACGATGTTAACAATGTGTGGACACAGCTTTACAGACCTCATTCCAAAAAAAAATACATAGCAAAAAAAGAATCATTTCAATCTACCTCGCTGGCGTAGTGATCAAGGCGCTCGCCTGGTACACAGGAAGGCGTGGGTTCAATCCCAGCCGAGGCATGGAATTTTGTCCTATTTGTTTGAGAATTTGACCACCCAAACTGACAGTATATAATTTCTCAAGTCCACACGTAGCAGTTTTCTAGATTCACCTCTTCACTTCGTCGATCGATGATGTCAACAATGTTGACACAGCTTTACAGACCTCATTTCAAAAAAATAGATAGCAAAAAAAGAATCATTTGGGTTTCAATCTACCTCGCTGGCATAGTGATCAAGGCGCTCGCCTGGTACACAGGAAGGCGTGGGTTCAATCCCAGCCAAGGCATGGAATTTTGTCCTATTTGTTTGAGAATTTGACCACCCAAACTGACAGTATATAATTTCTCAAGTCCACACGTAGCAGTTTTCTTGTTCAAACTATTCGTTAGGTACTGTCAAGTAAACCGTTACCTTACCTGGGTCTTTGACCGGGCAGTAACTAAATTTTCTCTTATTTCAGGGGGTAGTGCTGTTCTCCATCATATTTCATGAACCACTTCAATACAATGATTACTCCTATCCTGGCTGGGCGGAATGGATAGGTTGGTCCCTCGCTCTGTCCTCTATCCTGATGATTCCAATAGTTGCCATATTCAAATTGATCACCACACCCGGAACTTTGAAAGAAGTAAGTTCACTTTGGTCTTTTTCTTTTGTTTTTAATTTATAGGTACCTACAGTACTGATTTCACTTCCGCAATTGGGTTAGGACAGCATCAATAAAATCAACTGGCGGTAAAAATATCAGTGAATCCGTGGAAACAAACTCGAGCCATTACCATAGGTTGTAGGTAATACCGTAGGTAGATATAACCTACCTACTCGTACACAATGAATTTATTATAAATCCATGCCAATAATGAGAAAATTTGAAGATGTTCTCATCACAATGAGACTATAAAATAAAGGTAAACAAATTTACAACAATACCTACATCGGTACCTATCTACCTAATAAATATTCTTATTATTTTTGAACAAAAGAAAAACAGAAAAGAAGAAATTGTTCAATATTTTCCTCGTTATCCTTTTCATTCGAGCGTCATAAGAAGTTTTTACTTTGTATTATCTCTTCTTAATCTACTTTAAAGTTTAGGAAAAGTACTTATTTGGGTGTGTGTACACATACACACATAAGACGTTTTATTGGGCAAATCTGCCTACCTTCGTTATGTTTGAGTTTTATCCCCAGAATCCCCAGATGGACTCAAATAAAGAAAGATTTTAGACCAGCTACTGGACGAACATGGCGTGGGCTAAAATAGGTATGTTACTTTTCTACAAGCCTAGGAGGGTAATAGAAAGTCGTGTGCTCTTTACAGGTCGGGGTACCTGATCAGATTTTCCCTTTTTTTTCCGCACGTCTTCATTTTTTAAATTGGAAAATTTCAATAGGCATACACTCGTAGGTAGGTAATAACGAAAACAATATTTCAACATCAATAATATAAAAAAATAGAAAGCAATATGAAACTTTTCAACTTTTCATTACAGGGAGGAATATACATGTTCCATTTGTTTGATACCTACTCAGCCGGGATTTCTCTTCTGTGTTCGGCTCTATTCGAATCGGTTGCCGTTTCCTGGTTTTACGGTAAGTCGCGAGGAAGCAGTCAGCAACACAAGGTACAAGTAAAGTCCGTAAAATATTTGATAGAATTAGAAAAACACATTATTACAATATCTAGATGTAGGGACAACGTAAAACTGATTGCTTTTATGAAAACTGAGAGATGAGAGGTATTCATATAATGTGGATTCCTAATGCTGCATCCAGACTATATGGATTTTGACTTGGGCAAGGAAATACAACAATATTATACTGAGGATAAAATTCCATACCTCGGCTGGGATTAAACCCAAGCCCTCCTGTTTTTCAGTCGAGCGTCTTGACCACCACACCACCGAGGCAGGAAATATGCCAAAAAAAAACAAAGTCAAAATCCCCATAGTATATGTATGAATGCAGCATATCTTGTTCAATTTTTATTTGACGTCAGCAGGCTTGGCCGATTTCAAATGTTTCAAAGCACATTTGGCAGCTGTGCACTTGGCAATACAATAGTTCCTACCGATCCCTTTGTAGGATCCTTTTCCAAATACTTCGACGGTGACCCGAACCCTTCTGCCGTCTGCTAGCTTTTCCGGTTTGGAAAAGCGGGCGTTCTCCGGTTCCAATTCAAGAAGTTCCCGGATGGGTGACTTGGGAACGCTCACACTCAGCCTTTCGATTTCACTTTTCATGATTTCGTAGTAGACTTTCCACACCGTGTCTAGGGACATGCCAGAGTCGAGGTAGATCGCTCCTGTAAGAATTAAAAAACGTAGATATAGGTTTACAGTTTCACACAACACATATTGAAGAACACAAGTCGTGAAGACTATTATTGGTGCTCTCTAAATAAGATCATTGGCGATATGAATATAATTTAAATGAACAGTTTGGCCACTAGATACCTAGTACATTCTGACACTCACTTCATCATTAATATTAATCTAGGGGAAAAATAAGCATTTTAAATAACTCACCCGCTACTGACTCAAAGAGATCTCCCAATGCCTTGGGAACTTCAATATCCTCTGCTTCATCACATTCTCCTTCCATGAGATAATATTCCTGGTTCAACGTAAAGTCATTCTCAGCTTGCATCTTTACAAAGCGTTGAATAACTTCATGAAGTCCTGGAGACAAATGCTTGAAGAAGTGATGGAATCCTAGTCTAACAGCCAATGATGCAAAGATAATGTTGTTCACTAGAGCGGAACGTAGATCAGTCAAAGTACCAGGGGAATGAGCCCGCTCATCCTCATACAGATGTCGAGTTATCAAGTAATCAAGAATCGCGTCCCCGAGGAATTCCAGTCGTTGATAGCAATCAGTAAGCGTGTTCAAGAAGTATGAAGCATGTGTCATAGCTTGTAGTAGGTAGCTCTTATCCTTGAATCTGTAGTTGATGCTTTCTTCGAATTTATCAAATCCGTCCAGCAGGACATCTAAATAGGTTTGTGCGTTATCGATATGTTTATTCAATGGAGATGGAGGGCATTGCAATATACCAGAGAGAGGATAATTGAGCCAGGAATTCCTGCAAGGGGTGTATTCCCCCTCCCGTCTCATTGAAAAGGAAAAACAAGGATAGTTCTTACCTATTCGCGAGGAATTGAGGATAATTGAGCCAGGAATTCCTGCAAGGGGTGTATTCCCCCTCCCGTCTCATTGAAAAGGAAAAACAAGGATAGTTCTTACCTATCATAAGATGCAATCATAGACTCGAAAAGATGGACAAAGTTGGCTGATGAAATTTAATTTAAGTTGATTAAATTAAATTTTAGTCCCTATTAAGACTAAGTAGATGCTACTTTATTTTGAAGGCTAATTTCACAGTTGCATTTGGCTTGTAAGAAAAAAAAAACTTAGGTAGGTGTCTGATTGGTCAACTGTTTTTGGTACCCGAGCAATGAGAAACTGGCCCAAAATTTGACCGTAGTACCCGGACTCCTTTCTGAATTCCAGGTCTTGAAAAGTTCTCGGACGATGTAGAGCAGATGATTGGAAGAAGACCAGGACTGTACTGGAGAATTTGCTGGAAGTTCATCAGTCCCTCTTTCATCATTGTAAGTATCTTAAGGAGTGTCCATACATGGTTGACAACGTCGATCAATCGATCGAGGTGACTTTTTGATGATGCATCAAATTTTAGTCTCGTCAAAGCAACCAATATTTAAGGTGTGTCCACCCACAGTCAACCCCGTCGATCGACATCGACTGAAACCGTACACTGCCTCGGCAACAAAGATTCACCTCTTCACTTCGTCTATCGACGATGTTAACAATGTGTGGACACAGCTTTACAGACCTCATTCCAAAAAAAAATACATAGCAAAAAAAGAATCATTTCAATCTACCTCGCTGGCGTAGTGATCAAGGCGCTCGCCTGGTACACAGGAAGGCGTGGGTTTAGTCTTTCTAAATTGATGCCATCATTAGCGTTAGACATGGTAAGCGCTTGTAATAGAATACTAGGAGATGGGCCGGTGTGGTTTTCCAGATCAGGTTGGAAGTCAAAACTGAAGTCAGAGGATACCAGAGAGATGTTTGGATTCAGGATTCGTGACAGGAGGGATTACCTTGAGTCCAAGCCAGGACATGAACAACAAAGCTCCTCTTGGGCCACATTCTATCAAGTAAGCACCTATGAGAGCTTCAACACAATCAGCAATACTTTTATCAGGTATAGAATGTTGAGTAACAAGATTGTAAGGAACAACGGATTGTACATTCATATCCACGGTACAATCGAGATCAACACATTTCTGCTTGATTATTTCTAAAACTTTTTCGGGTGAAAGTTCTTTTAGATTTGGAAGACTCAAACAATTCCATAAGCTGGCTGGAAACCCTGCTTCTATCAATGCTGTTTCGAGATATTTTGGTACAAAATAACCTGGAGGTAACCAGTTGTCTCTTGGTTCAAACTTTGTGGCTATCATGCTTTCTCCAAATACTTTCTGTTTTCCCAGCTTGAATAGATTATAATTGCTAACTTGTTTTGATCTCAGGTGACTCAATTTTCCTTCATGAACATTGGGATAAGTACAGTATAGAAATATGGTGATTGCATATTTGAGGAAAGAATCTCCAATAGTTTCTAGTCTTTCTAATGAAAGACTTGTCAGTCGAGTTTTCTGTACACACTATGATGTTTTTGTCCAATGCAGCTTGAAATAGTTCAATTTGATACTCCTGAGGCATGAAACACTTCCGATTGACATGTTCACTCCAATGCTTTTTCTGAACTTTCTTCTGATTCATCTGAAATGGAGAAAAAAATGTAACAACAAATTAATCATATACCTAAGGAAGAGAGACACATGTCAGGTAGGGTGGGGCAAAGGCTCACACTTTTTTATTTTCTATTACTACAGTATAGCGAGCTATACTAGTTTTCTGTGATTTTTGTATTTTTTCTTTTTTGACTTACAAATATAATTTTGTTTTCTTCAAAATGGTATTTGATTTGACTGAAAAAAGTTGTTCAAAACTGAAATATTGATCAAAAAATTAAAAAAAAAAAAAAAAAAAAAAATCATCATCAGTGTCATCAAGGCAGTTACTCTAAACTTCTAATGATGTAACAAAAATAACAAAAGAGATCCTCCCTAATCGATGCTCCTGTCAAAAAAAAAGCTGCAAGTAAGTGGTCGGTGCACTTCTTGCACGATTATCTATTTATCCCAAGACATCAAGAAGACAAGATCGGATCACTCGATGATACCTATTCAAGAAATTTTGGTGCCAGTGCCACAGTGATGTCATTCTTCTGAGTGGATATGCAACCCACGACATCCGGACAATATTCACATCACCTTATAATATCAGAGACTCTCTACAGTCTCTACATACCGCGAGCTTTAAGAGAACTCTGATCTCTAACTATCTCAAAAAATTCAAACCACAAGAACGTAAAATTATGAAGGTAGATAGTAGATAGGTATATATATATATTATATATATTTTTTTTTTTTGTCATGCCCAAGTCTTTCTAAATTGATGCCATCATTAGCGTTGGACATGGTAAGCGCTTGTAATAGAATACTAGGAGATGGGCCGGTGTGGTTTTCCAGATCAGGTTGGAAGTCAAAACTGAAGTCAGAGGGCGTACTTGTATTTCTTATGATACCATGTTCACACGATTTTCCAGGAGATTTTGGTTCAGTCTTGACATCTTTTTCTACAGAGCCATAGGTGTTGAGTTTATTGATGTTTTCCAATATTTCTGTAAGTATTGCTGTGTTCTTCGAAGGGTTAGAAGCATTGTCGAAACTTTGCCGAACAATATGAACTGGTTGATTTTCTTTGATGGTATTTTCAACATCAATTCTATTCTTTATGAGCTCCAACTGTCCCTCATAAAAAGTGAGCTTGTCTTGAATGACTTTTACGAACTCAGCCTTGCTATTGATGTGATTGACATCAATTTCTTCCCAGAAGAAATTTGACTCAATCCAATCCTGAATTTTTAGAGCACTCTCTTCTTCACCTTCACAAATAGCTTCAGCGGAATATTTGCCTTTGAACTGAATTTGTAAAGTATCTTCTTTCTCGTTCTCTCTAAAATCATCCTCCACATCAAAATCAACAGAACTCAAGTCATCATTGGAGTCTTCGTCATCACTAAACATTGGTGGAGTCATGGGATAAGGTTTACATTCCACACCCGCAGCCATTTCATTGGACCAAGTTCCGATTTCCACCCATGGTTCTACTCCTTGTGATTCAGTCTTATTCTCATCAGATTTGATTTTGTCCAATTTTTCTTCGTCTTCATTCTCCTGTTCATTTCCACTATCACACACGGTTTCTTTTTTGTCAACTATTTCAACTTTGGCAATTTCAGTGCAGATTTCATTGACAGCTGAGTCATCTTCTTTGGTATCGTTCACCTCTGTATCATCAACGATTACATCATTTGCATCCTTGGTATCCCAGCCATACTTTTCTTTCAATTTCTTCATCTTCCAACCAAAGTTGAACGGTGGCCATTCCACTTTTTCATCTAGGATCACTTTGCCCAGGCCAATTTCTGAAGCAACAGCTGTTCGTATTTCATCTGCTAACAAGAGTGCATTCAAACGATACAAAATAGAAGGAAGTGACACAGACTTACGCCACAGTGAAGCAGGGAAAGGATGAATCAAACACAGTTCTGGTACTAACAGCTGCTTTTTCCCGAGACTTTCTCTGATTTCCCTCCTGGTTTCTTCACTGGTTGTTGCAAGGTTGATGCCTTTTCTATTGACATATCTGGGTGTTAGGAAATTTAGTCGACAGGATGTATGATCAACGTCCAATAAAGGCTGCTCAAGGTTTTGTATTTGCAGGCCATATTTCAAGGAATAATATTCTTCAAAGGTCTGGTAAGTATTTGTACGACTAGGAAACATGGACCTAGGATGAACGTTTGTCATTATTTCAGCAACATAGAAGTAAGTAGGTTCGAACTGATTTCTATACCATGGCATGACTACGGCATCACGAAACTTGCTCTCATCAAATACAAAGTTTTCCCTTTCTTTTTCTGGAATATCCTGAATGACATCGTTGTGGTGTTCACTGATCAATGTCATGAACTTCCAGTCTATAACGATTTGCTCGCTATCAGATACTGTAGGAACAATGAAGTAGGAGTTCTCTGAGCAGTTTGGATCAAATAACATGAGATACTTCTTCAGTTTTAAAACTTTTGTAAATAAGTAGTCCATGAAGATGAGTGTGTTTGACAAATTCTCTTCACTCAGGACCACGTTTTTGTCAATAAGCTCTATACTGACTTCAACTTCTCCACAACGAGTGAATATGGGAAACGAGCAAACTTTTGGAATGTATTTGGTTGTCAAGATAGCTAATCCCTGTGGTGAATTCTCTGGTGGATGTATCTTGCGACCTCTTTTGTTCTGTTCATCAGGTATTGGACAGGTGAGTTTCATCTTTACAGCATAAAGATAACAAGGAGTATTCACACTTGGCCGACAGTTGGTAAAGCAAGAAGCCATACGTTTATGATAAAACTGACGACGTTTTGTTGAATCAGGATATGTCTCGATTTCGGGAGTTTTAGGTACAACTGGCTCTGTGTTCTCGTAGAGATTGATGAATTCCTTGGTAACAGGCATCAAATCATTATCTAGTTCTTTCAATTCGTATAATACTCGACAAGCCTCCATAGCTGCTATTCTCCATGCAAGGAGTTTAGTTGGCATTTTGTGACCAGTAACACTTCGTTTGAGAGGAGAATTGATAGGTAAACGTATTGAACAAGTAAACATGATACTGTCATCCTCTTTGATTTCACTGATCGTGATAATTGGAGCAAGTCTTGTAAATATATCACTTGGTAGTCTAGCACAATATCTGTTCACAATGAATATTGCATTATCCATGGTCACTTGAAAACTCCAACAGTAGGTAGATACCTATGTACATAAAACTATGTAAAAAAGAAAACTATCTTTCAACTAAAATTTCCCCCCAATGCTGCAAAATGCTCAATCAAGCAATGGGGTGTAGCTGTAGGGTAGGTAGGTAGGTACCTACGTAGGTATTGAGAGAAAAGAAATAATAATATTCTATTACGATTTCATTTGACTCAAATCCCCAGGACCTCAAAGGTATAATTTTCAAGTCTAAAAGATTGATCGATAGGCGGTTTACCAAGGTTTTTAATTACGAGGAATTCATACTCTATGTGGGGCAAAATCCAGCAAGACGGGATTGTCCAGATAGTCACCCGTCCGCATTCCAACCACGCACAACGTTCTTTAACTTGAGTAGGTAATTCGTTAGGGACCAATGTATTGTATTGAACGTACTATCGCCGCTGGCTTCAAAAGATTGAAAGTCTTACATAATCCTGTGACCACGGAGAAAATGAGAGACCTTTAAAGGTGTGTCCAAACATGGTCGACCGGCAGTCGATCGACGAGGTGAATCTCTGTTATCGAGGCAGTGAGGACGGTTCAGTCGACATCGATCGACGGCCGCGGTCATAATTTGGTTACTTTAGTAGCAAATCTCAAGTGTGGACACATATTGAGAATTTCTATAGTTCTATCATTCAACTTCCATTATCCATTATAATAACAGAATCTTTTGAAATACGACTTACTAATACGTAAGAATATAGTGTACGAGTATATATCTGATGTATCAGTAATATTATTGGAAGATGTTTAGGTATGCATATTACGAGAAAGCTGAAGTGTGTAGGTATCAACTACCGAACTAGCTGTCGCCTAACTGTGAGGTTGTCTGATCCAATACCACTGGCCAAATTGTAAAATATGACAAAAACTGATGGTATCTGTATATGCCCTTGTGTCCTCTTTGATTTCACTGATCGTGATTATTGGAGCAAGTCTTGTAAATATATCACTTGGTAGTCTAGCACAATATCTGTTCACAATGAATATTGCATTATCCATGGTCACTTGAATCAGATTTTCCTTTTCTTTGTCACTTTGAGGACAAAAGGGTTTCACACACAGGGAAAATTTATCCGCTTCAATCTCTTCTTCTGATTTAGGAGCTTGATTGGTACAAAATTTGAGCAATATTTGATTTATTAATTGAAACCTTGCAATCTTATTTAGCTCGTGGCTTATTTCTGAAGAGCTAGAGAACATGACGAAATAAGAATCATGTAAGTGAGATGATTTCTTCAGCCCCGCGCATTTTGACTGTACGTATGTTTTGTACGTAGAACATGGTTCAAAACGAATGACTAGATTACACTTGGGCAAATCATAGCCTTGTTCTAACAAACATGTACCAATGAGAATATTACACTCCCTTGTGCGAAACTTCTTCAACACATCTTCAATTCGTTTCGAATTATCACTTTGTTTTTCGCTTTCTTGAAGAAGAATAAATTGAGGTGTTAGCCACCAAAATTCAAAGTCTACTTTCCTGAGTTCACTGACAATATTGAATAGCACACGCGCTATCATATCAGATTCAACTATCAACAATGAACAAAACTGTTCGTAATTATCAAAAGAAAAGCAACTGGTTCTTACAAATTTAGCAAAAGACATGGTGAGCTTGGCAGGTGAAGTGGGTTTATCACCAATGGCTGGTACAGCTTGTGTATTGTTGCTGTGCCCTCGATCTCTTCCAACATAAACAAACGTATCTTTCATAGTTCTATCCAAGGAATTTTCATCTACATCAACTTTGGAAATTTTATCCCCTGTTATCTTCAATGCAATTATATCTTTGGAGTCCAAAATGATTTTCTTCTGTGTCATTTCAGTGAATAGTTCATCATCTGGTGAACAATATGGTTTATACTGTTTGAATATTTCTATCAGTCTCAAAACCTTAGGGGATACAAACTTATACAAAGCTTCTTTTTCATCCATTGTTTTGAAAACATCTTCACAAATTTTCCTGATTTTGATCATTTCAGTTTGCAAAAGAATTAACAAAAGAAAATGTCTTTCATAACAGGCAGTGGTTTGTAGTCTATGAATTTTACATAGGATATGTAATGCCACTTTATCAGCACACCAAGGTCCCATTGTTCTTAGTACTAGTAAAAATTCATTGACCAGATTTAATGGCTCCTCACTGGGATCTGGAATGTTTTTCACTTCATCTTCAAATTCACCATAAATATCCAACAGGTTATAATTGTGCTCTTGAAGATAGTCAGTTAAGTTCATGATGCTATTCTCAAGGATTTCACTGAGAGATGAGTAGGTTACTTCTTGGTTCTTTTCAGAGTGCTCTATCACTAATTCAGTAGATTTGGAACAGTACCTCAGATTGGCTAGAATATCATTTGCAGTTTCAATAGAAGCATTGGTCAATTCTTGCAGTTTCTCAGCACATGCTACAACTTTGCCAGGATTGCTTGTTCCCTTTACAAAAAGAGGCAATGTGAAACCAATTATTCTCACTTGCTTCAGAACATCTCCAAAAATTGTTATTAGTTGCTGCATACTATGGCTTTGTGCTAACATCAAGTGACATTCATTCAACATGTCCGAGGAATTCCAGTCGTTGATAGCAATCAGTGAGCGTGTTCAAGAAGTATGAAGCATGTGTCATAGCTTGCAGCAGGTAGCTCTTATCCTTGAATCTGTAGTTGATGCTTTCTTCGAATTTATCGAATCCGTCCAGCAGGACATCTAAATAGGTTTGTGCGTTATCGATATGTTTATTCAATGGAGATGGAGGGCATTGCAATATACCAGAGAAGTTTGTAGTCTATGAATTTTACATAGGATATGTAATGCCACTTTATCAGCACACCAAGGTCCCATTGTTCGTAGTACTAGTAAAAATTCATTGACCAGATTTAATGGCTCCTCACTGGGATCTGGAATGTTTTTCACTTCATCTTCAAATTCACCATAAATATCCAACAGGTTATAATTGTGCTCTTGAAGATAGTCAGTTAAGTTCATGATGCTATTCTCAAGGATTTCACTGAGAGATGAGTAGGTTACTTCTTGGTTCTTTTCAGAGTGCTCTATCACTAATTCAGTAGATTTGGAACAGTACCTCAGATTGGCTAGAATATCATTTGCAGTTTCAATAGAAGCATTGGTCAATTCTTGCAGTTTCTCAGCACATGCTACAACTTTGCCAGGATTGCTTGTTCCCTTTACAAAAAGAGGCAATGTGAAACCAATTATTCTCACTTGCTTCAGAACATCTCCAAAAATTGTTATTAGTTGCTGCATACTATGGCTTTGTGCTAACATCAAGTGACATTCATTCAACATGAGAACACTCACTTGTTGTACATCTAAGAAGTTACATGTAAAGAGATCAATGAGGATTTGGCTACTAGCAACAAGAACATGAGTCTGTTCAAGTAATTCTGAAATGTCATCTTTGTCATTTACAGAATAGAGATGATTTATGTTTAGATCTGACTGGTTCTTCATGAAAGCACATTGTGCAAGGCCAGTTTCTGCAGACTCTATCACAAGTAAAATGATATTCTTATTTTTTCTTACTTTGAATCCAAACTCTTGGATCACTTTTAGACTGATGAAAGACTTGTCAGTCGAGTTTTCTGTACACACTATGATGTTCTTGTCCAATGCAGCTTGAAATAGTTCAATTTGATACTCCTGAGGCATGAAACACTTCCGATTGACATGTTCACTCCAATGCTTTTTCTGAACTTTCTTCTGATTCATCTGAAATGGAGAAAAAAATGTAACAACAAATTAATCATATACCTAAGGAAGAGAGACACATGTCAGGTAGGGTGGGGCAAAGGCTCACACTTTTTTATTTTCTATTACTACAGTATAGCGAGCTATACTAGTTTTCTGTGATTTTTGTATTTTTTCTTTTTTGACTTACAAATATAATTTTGTTTTCTTCAAAATGGTATTTGATTTGACTGTGTGTATTGGTAAATGGAGAAAACCTTCAAATGGAAAATGACAAAAAAAACGAAGATTTTCAAGCTTTTGGAGTAAAATCAAACAATTTTGTGGTAAAAATATCTCGAAAAATCGAATAAAAACAGAAAATGGCACAAAAAACCATTTTAATTTTTTCCATATTTGTTTTCCCATAGAAACCATGTGCATATTTTTGCCCCAATGTTAGATATTTTTTTGAAATGATGAAATTAAAAATCATCCACTTAGGTACATTTAAGTTGAAGTAATAATCTTGAAATTAAAAGCACAATTTTTATTACATCCTGCTATTGGTTTAATTAAGAAAGCATTTAAATTTCACTTGAAAAAATCATTTGAAAATTTTCTAAAATTAGATCAAAAGATGATAAAACAATTTTTCCTTGATATGAACCCATTCCTCTTGCTGGAGCATCACTAAACTGCATTGTGCATGTTTAAACAAAAAAAGCCAATTTTCTATGAAGGTTTCAGGTTGATATCTATCACCGTTTTCTCAAAAAGTGCCTGCGTGCCTTTACCCCACCCTACTCTAACATAAGGCTTTTTGTAAGACTTACAAAACCCAGGAGTTATTTCCTTATCTTTTGTTTGCTTCATCTCACACAATAATCTTGCCTTGTCTCATAGCTTGTATGATCAAACATGCTAAAATCTAATGATGAATGTACTCAATTTGTCTCCAGTAAATTGTCAATGCACAGAGTATGATGGGCAAGACCCTTCTTTGCTATCCAATGGGTTAAGTATGACCACCTAAATTTGTTTCTCATTTTATAATGTACCACTACATTTACCCGAGTCAAGTTTGGCAGTAAGAAAGCTAGAATCAGCTAGAATAGCTAGATCATAACTAGAAAATACCTTTCTTTACAACACTGGCCATTTTTACCATGAAAATAAAAACTTTTATAATCATTACCTATTACCATAAAGATTAATTACCTTGATGGATTGATTTGTACCTTTCCCTAGCTATTCTTTCAAGCAAGCCTTTGTTACAATCTTCCAATGGTGAGATATTCCATGTTGTGTTGAAAGAGCTTGGTAGTTATTCCTGGGGATGACTATTGATAATATCACAACTGGATAATCACGAGATCAAGAATATTGAATAATCACAGACGTTTTACACCCGATAAAACATCAAAAAAGAACTTTCAGTCCACAACTTTCCACATTTTCAGCCATTTGTTTACATTCGGTCAATTTTGGAGACTTGAATTTTTAAAATTTCCCGCCTGTGCCATGAAGCGCGCTGCAAGTTTGCAGTGTGTCACCGGCTTTGTAGTCCAGTGAAGAGGGGTAACATTGGAACGCTTTGGAGTCTTTGGACTTTTTATGGCAATTTGGTAGGTACCTATTAAAATACACTTTTTACTTTTGAAATTATGAAGGTAGATAGCTAGGTAAATACCTAAAAATGTCTGGACTGCTCTTTTTAAGAACTAAAAAAAAAATACTACCTAGGTATTTTTAGTTTACAAAAAAAAAAAATTCACCTGTTATTATTGTCTCATCAATGTATTCCATATGTCGATAGTCTTATGAGGTTTAGTTTAACACATGTGTCTGATGTTACCTAAGCGTTTTTCTTCTCTTCCATTTTCTCTTTTTTGTCAGGCTACAAAGAAAAGCTTAGGAAGGATAGAAACGGTGCTCATCCGTTCCGGATGTTTGCAATTTGCGATCAGCATTGTTGCTTTGACTTTGTTGAAAGCGATGCAGAATGAGATTTCTATGGAGCCCATTTCCTGAGGTTTTCCAGTCAAAATAATATCCTTCAGTATAGTGGACCCACATTTCCCGTCGACTTTATTTTGAAATACGACTTACTAATACGTAAGAATATAGTCTGTATCAGTAATATTATTGGAAGATGTATTAGGTATGCATATTACGAGAAAGCTGAAGTGTGTAGGTATCAACTACCGAACTACCTGTCGCCTAACTGTGAGGTTGTCTGATCCAATACCACTGGCCAAATTGTAAAATATGACAAAAACTGATGGTATCTGTATTCCCTTGTAATTTTAGACCGGATCTAGCATTGTCTTTTTTTTCGGATCGAAGGACAGGCATAGCACTAGATATTGTTACAAAAGAAGAATCCATATTTCATATCACCCACTATATTTTTTCTCAACGAATGGATTTCTCCAATTTCTCCATGTTCCCGCATAGGATACACAAACCATAAAAGTGAAACTGAAAAGAGAGAAAAAGAAGAAAATGTTTGTATTTCCTCTGAACACCAAAGCACTTTTTAAAAAATATTTTATCTGAAAAGTGGGATCCACAACGAAACACCTAAAATCTCATCTGAATTCAAATGTGCTCAATGAATTCGAAATGACCGTGACCACGAAGAAAATCAAAAATCAATTTTCAAGCGAAGTTGTTATTCAAACTCTTGCCTCAAGTCAATGGGGTGTACTCGAAAGAAAGTCGCTACCCGCACATTATATATTTTATTGAATAATGCACGATGAAAAGAAGATGCTAGATGCTGGAAGCTGGGGCGCCTTGGTGTCGCCTGACTCATCCCAACATTTCTACCCCGGCTACATAATATAATTACATAGCTCAGCATTTGTTATTCAAACTCTTGCCTCAAGTCAATGGGGTGTACTCGAAAGAAAGTCGCTACCCGCACATTATATTTTATTGAATAATGCACGATGAAAAGAAGATGCTGGATGCTGGAAGCTGGGGCGCCTTGGTGTCGCCTGACTCATCCCAACATTTCTACCCCGGCTACATAATATAATTACATAGCTCAGCATTTTCCTGGATTTTTCCCCAAACTCGTTTCTAGCTCGGAAAAAACCCTTTTTCGTGAAAAATTCGTCGCTTTTTCATCCGTTTTCGTTGGGATATGTGTGTGAGAGGGAGGAAGGCGAAGAGAGAGGGAGAGCGAGCTTTATTTATTCATTTGCTAATTGCTAATATGCTAATTGTTGTATTTTTAGTTTTTACCACCACTTCCAACCACATGAACGCTTGCTTGCTCTCAGTTTAGTAACGACACAAACATCAGGCTTCCAACAAAATTCAAAACCACTAAACAACCTTCATTATTCCTGATTTTCATATAATTATGTAAATGCATTCAAGTATTTCACATCAGGTCCACAGGAATTCCCAAATCCCACTTTTGACAGGACAAGAATATTGAACCGGAACTTGGGTTTTGCATCGCTCCGGTTGATAGATACCAGACCGTTTAGGAACGTATAGGTATTATGAAGGTATCCATCTTAAATAAGTTTAGGATTCAACCTTAAGAATGAAATTTAGGATCTAGAAGTCTATAATTCAACCCTACTTATAAATGAAGTAGGGGTAGGTATGCATCTTAAATAAGTTTAGGATTCAACCTTAAGAATGAAATTTAGGATCTAGAAGTCTATAATTCAACCCTACTTATAAATGAAGTAGGTAGGTACCTAAAGAGACTGCCAAGTTCAATTAAATATTCTTAGGCAATTTAGTGATTAGCACAGTTTCCTTTTCCCTTGGCAAAGCGAACGATTGTTTTGCTCGATTCCGTGGAAAATTATATTTAGATATAATTTCGTCTTTCTCCCCCATCTGTAAAAAATTTAGATATATAAAATATTTTTGCAAAAAAAGTTGTATCTGGGTAGCTAGCTGCTGTAAAACGGAACAGAATCCCAGATTTTGGCGCCAATTTTCCTTTCTTATTTTTTTAACCCGTTTGGAAATCCAAGAGTTCATTTTTTATATTATCATTTCCATTATTTCCGTTTCTCTTTTTGTAGATATAGAAAAAATTTCAACGTTTTTGAATCTTCTTTAAGTTCGACGTTCTCGTGAAAGAGAATTTCAATGAAGAGAATACCTGTATCAATTTAAATCAATTATTACCTACCAAGTCCGTACGTATGGATAAATAAGTATAAATATTGTGTTCATAAGCCCTGTGCTCCTGAATTTATCAATTTTTAATTCTGATTAATATTTAATTTAATTCTGATTAAAATCAGTGTCAAAGGGTTTAGGTTTACACTGATTAAAATTTAATTGAACTTTATGTCAGCATTATTATTTTTATACTGAGATAGAATAGTGGTAATTTATTTATAAGCCCAAATTTATTCATTTATTAAAAATGCATGTAGAACAATACCTACAAAACATAATAATATAAGGTAGGTACATTAGAATGTTTAGTGGGTATGCAGACCATCATTTTAATAGGGATTGATCTTCATCTTCTCTATTCGCTGGAAAACTAAACTTCAATGTTTACTGACAAAAGAAAAAACTCGAAGCTATCTTAATTATCTTAGATAAGTAAAACGTAAAACCGATTCTATCCTGAATCGCGAACGCACAATCCTGGATTCACCAAGACCGAACTGATCCCGTTTCTATCCCGATAGAATCCAATTTTGGTTATGTGGGACTAGGGTTCGGTTATTGACAATTTCCAGGATTGACACTTTTCATGGTACCTACCTATAATACCTACCTCTTAGGTAACTCCATCCAGTTTACCCAGTAAGTTTAAAATCAGATTTTGATCCCGGTCACCAATACTTCCTTGGAATAGGTAAGAATTTAAAGTGAAAATACTCCATCTGTGTAGGCAAATTTTATTCTCGAACTCAGAACAATATAATACCTACCTCTTAGGTAACTCCATCCAGTTTACCCAGTAAGTTTAAAATCAAATTTTGGTCCCGGTCACCAACACCAATACTTCCTTGGAATAGGTAAGAATTTAAAGTGAAAATACTCCATCTGTGTAGGCAAATTTTATTCTCGAACTCAGAACAATACTCAAAGAGACCCAGTATCAATATTGCCTCTGCTAAGGTTTAGGTTTACTCCCACATTTTTCTTTAACTTTTGCTACCTTATCTGGCTTTGGACCTTGCATCCTGCAATACCACAGAGAATCGAGTGTTTCTTTGGTCCACAGTGTGTATATCTCTGTCATCATAATCCGTGAGAAATTTGGTCAGAAAGTGTTTAGTAAAAGTAATTGTCCGTGTGTTTTAGTGCTTCATTTAGATATTATTTGCTAGTAAAATAGTGTAAAATTACCAAAGTAGGTACATACTCGTATTAGGTATTTATTTAATTTCGGTTGTATACTATACATACCTACCTCATGAGTTGGTCAGAAAGTGTTTAGTAAAAGTAATTGTCCGTGTGTTTTAGTGCTTCATTTAGATATTTGCTAGTAAATAAATAGTGTAAAATTACCAAAGTAGGTACATACTCGTATTAGGTATTTATTTAATTTCGGTTGTATACTATACATACCTACCTCATGAAATATTTTTGGGTCAAAGTAATAGTTATCGGAGTGGTACCAAAGCAGGTAGGCGAATTTCGGGCGTGTGATGCTAAATTTGAACCTAATACCTAGGTAATTAGGTACCAAAACTTACATTAGACTTTTTTCTTTTTTGGCGCTCCTAACGAAGTTAAACTTCACGATAAAATTGATTTCCTAAAATGCGTGTAGGTAGGTATAAAAATAAAATTACCTAGGTAGGTACCATTTGGCAATGCATCGTGAACAGTGGCTACACCGACAAGGCAATGCCTTTAGTCAATGATGATGATGAGGTAGGTACCTATGGGATAATGTTTTTATTAATATAAATTCAATCGTTTTCAAGATTTGGCCTAAACCTACATAAGTACCTATAAAGGAATTCTACTTCTGTACCAATCTAAAACTATGAAAATTTAAATTAAAAGTTAGAAAACAACGAAAAAAAGGTCCAACTCTTCCGTATTGCGTTAATTTACAGACCGTATATAGCAGCGTTGAATTTAATCTTTCAGGTTGGCAAACTTGTACGTTTTTTTGCGTTTGTTTTATGTTGGCAAACCTGCATGATAACTTGTGTGGTGGGGGTTCTGGCAACAGGGGAAGAGATTTTTCATTTTTGTTTTCTTTTTATTTATTTCTGCAAGTTCTAGGTAGGAAGTTTATCTCAAAAATTTCAATGTCTTTTAAATTTAAATCAGATTAAGCAGTTTAGTTATCTTGAGTCCAGAGGTAAATTTATTTTTCTGTTCGCGTAAATCACAAGTTTAATCAATTACACAAACATTAATTGAATTTAAGAATGAACGAAAGCCTCAATTCATCTGTGTCCTAGAATATGTTTTGTGTTGTAACAGTGGGTGGATGTCAAAGAAAATTAATTTTACATTGATATTAAATTGTGTTAAATGCATTTGACAGCTTGAGAAGTCATTTAAAGGTAAGTTCTTTTGATAATCAATTCATTTAATAGTAGAAATGCCCAATTATGCTTACAAGATTGATTTGAAATCACAGGTGCTGAAAGGGGTGTTAGAGATTTGCCTTAGCTGAAAAGTATTGATTAGTAAATAGTGTGAGTAATTTTGTGTTTATTTTTTTCTCTTAACTTTTTCCAATCTGTGATATCATCATACTCAAGTGGATATTGTGTGTTTTTATGTTGAATTTTTTCTATGAAACATTGTAACATGTAGGTAAGTAGTTTTGGCATTAGAACATCTTCCGAGTCTAATATTGATTCCTTCAGATTTGATATTTTAGTATGTAGATTGCTTAAGTACATACCTAAAATCCCTTTACTGTTTTATTATTATTATTATTTAAGTTATTTATTCTGAGGTCTACAGTCTCATATTCTCCATTTCTGTGCTTCTCAAAGCCATAGTTCTTGAGTAGGTAAGTAGTTTTGGCATTAGAACATCTTCTGAGTCTAATATTGATTCCTTCAGATTTGATATTTTAGTCTGTAGACTCCTTAAGTACATACCTAAAATCCCTTTACTGATTTATTATTATTATTATTTAAGTTATTTATTCTGAGGTCTACAGTCTCATATTCTCCATTTCTGTGCTTCTCAAAGCCATAGTTCTTGGTCAACTGTAGACCTAGGAATAAAAAAAAACAAAAAAAAAAACACCTACTTATCTACAGGGTGCATCTTTATAACTTTGCATGTTTGTACATACCTATCTACCTACTAACACTCTAATATCTGTAAGTAAAAAAAAAGCCAATCAGGTTGCATATTCTAAGAGTTGGGTAAGTAAATAAATGAGAAAATAGAAGGACATGGTTCTTAGATTGGTGTTATGTTAACCAAAGTTTTGTTAGGTCTCTAGGAGTGAGTATCTAGACATCATTTCAAAGGGATCTCCACATTATCAAGGCACTCCCATTCATTAACATTTGGATGTCTAGGTATCTGTGGGTATGTAGAAGACAACATGACTTAAGCATAATAATTCAACTCAGCTCTTAAAGTTGAGGGGGGAAAAAAAAAAAAAAAAAAAAAAAAAAAAAAAAAAAAAAAAATATTCATTTAAACAATGAGAATACAGTTGTACCCATTGTATGGGTTTGTTGCTAAACTACACAGTCTGCCTTGATCACAAATAAGTAATAAGCATGTTTAGTTTCATAGGTCTACAAATGACTCAAATCTGTAGTTTCAAAAGAAAAAGGATAGAATGAAATACAGACTATAGGTACTTATCAAATAAATGGCCCCAGAAGTTCTTTCTTAGTAAGTAGGTAAAAATAGTACCTATCTAGGTAGGTACCTACCCCTTCCTTGTTTCATTATAACATCAATAACCTTTCAAACTGTGTCATATCCTCTAAAATCTCATTTTTAAAAAAAAAAAAAAAAATCCGGTACTTGTGCAGAAGTCACGTCCGTGGAATATTTCTACTCCAATAAAATTGATCCCACGAGAAAAAAAGCCGAAAAATCGTGTTATTATTTTAAACCCCACCGGAAAACGAACCCTGACCTCCCACTGTTTTAGGCCACTTTGAAAGGAACGTAAAGTTTGAAATCTATGCAAGTGCAATATTTTCCGTCCCTTCTTCTCTCACATTCTCTCCCCTAGCTCTTAGTATTTTTTCGTTCAAAATTTATGCCAGATTTTTTCTGTAAAACCTACTAAAACTATATCTGTAAGTAAAAAAAGCCAATCAGGTTGCATATTCTAAGAGTTGGGTAAATAAATGAGAAAATAGAAGGACATGGTTCTTAGATTGGTGTTAACCAAAGTTTTGTTAGGTCTCTAGGAGTGAGTATCTAGACATCATTTCAAAGGGGTGTCCACATTATCAAGGCACTCCCATTCATTAACATTTGGATGTCTAGGTATCTGTGGCTATGCAGAAGACAACATGACTTAAGCATAATAATTCAACTCAGCTCTTTAAGTTGAGGAAAAAAAAAAAAAAAAAAAAAAAAAAAAAAAAAAAAAAAAAAAAAAAAAAAAAAAAAATTTTCCTTTAAAAAAAAAAAAAAAAAACAAAAACAAAACAAAAACAAACAAACAAACTATTCCTTTACACACTAGATATGAATGAAATCTGTAGTTTCAAAAGAAGAAGGGTAGAATGAAATACAGACTATAGGTTCTTGCAAATAAATGGCCCCAGAAGTTCTTTCTTAGTAAGTAGGTAAAAATAGTACCAACCTAGGTAGGTACCTACTTTAACAGTTTACCTCTTCCTTGTTTTATTATAACATCAATAACCTTTCAAACTGTGTCATATCCTCTAAAATCTCATTATTTTTTTAAAAATCCGGTACTTGTGCAGAAGTCATGTCCGTGGAATATTGCTACCAAAGGAACTGGCACAAACGAGCAGTGACCAGTGTTATTATAGGGTTATAGGTAAAATAAAACTTGGCAATCTAATAGGAAACTAAAGATTATTATAATTCTGGGGGAAAAAGGGAAGAAAATAATAATAATATGAATAAAAATATATATAATACCAGGTAGTTTGTATTTAATAAAAAAAGAGAGGAAATAATAAAAAAGAGCCAAAAAAAAAAGAAAGAAAAAAGGAAAAAAAAAAGAAAAGAAAAGAAGCTGAAATGGAATGTAGTGTGGTTCTTACCTCGTAACTGATAAGATAGGGCTTACCAGAAAGTGAGTCAGGATATAGAACAAAGGATACTTCCTGGTAAGATGATGAAGTTTAGGCCGCTGGATTTTTGGCTCGGATCCACAAATAATTTATGTAATTTTGAAGCACTTGATTCTTACTTTCTTTTTCTTACACCAAAAGAAAAAGAAAGTAAGAAAAGCAAGGAGACTATATCAAAGATGCTCAGACACCAATAGAAATGAAAGGTATGAAATTTAAAATTCCTAAATTCAATAGGTACCTAACTATTCTGTAGCCCGTTTCACGAAAGTATCGTGGACTAATGAAAATCACTAGTGTAGGGTGTAGGGCCAGCCATATTGTAAACAAAGGTACTCTACCTTTTGTAAATTATTGTCATTATTATTAATACCTACTTACTTACTTTTACACTTGTAAGTACTTACCTTTTATTTTTTCATAATTTCATGGAACAGGCCTACTGCTGTTTGATGTTGTCAACTAGAATTTTATATTGAGTGGAGAGCTACCTCTTCACTTTCGTAAAAAAAAAAGTATGTATCATAATTATTGAAAAGTAAGAAGTTTGGTTTAGAATGTTTAGATGTTGGTGAGAAGTAATAATGTATGCATTATTTAATTTACATTTTCCTATAGCTATCTACTAAGTACCAGAACAAAACACTAGCTATAAAATTTTAGGTAAACTTCATCTATTGAAGAACTACACATGTTTAGCCCAGCCCACTGTTTGTAAATCTTCAATCAACTTACAAGGGTTGGCGCATAGTTTAAAATACTTGTGACCAATATGTATTCAATTGATGAACAAGTATGTGCTTATGTGAGGTGCTAAATCGCTCTGCAGGCAATTAGAATAGTCAAGGTTGCATTTTTTGTATCTTATCTAACTCGGTTAGGTGCTCGTGACTGAATAGGAGTTGTGTATGAAGTGTGCCGACTTGGGCTTCAATCTCCTCAAGTAAATAGTCTTCCACAGCGATTCTCTTATTTGGTAAAAATTATCTCATTATCAAGTAGTTGTCATTGTATGCTCAGGATTCTTTGCGTTCCAAGTTCAGAATACAGTTGTACCCATTGTATGGGTTTGTTGCTAAACTACACAGTCTGCCTTGATCACAAATAAGTAATAAGCATGTTTAGTTTCATAGGTATTCGTCGGATATTTTGAACAACTATTTTGTGGTATGTATACTCGTACTTTCACGATTTTTTTCCCAATAAAATTGATCCCACGAGAAAAAAAGCCGAAAAATCGTGGTATTATTTTCAACCCCACCGGAAAACGAACCCTGACCTCCCAGTGTTTCAGGCCACTTTGAAAGGAACGTAAAGTTTGAAATCTATGTAGGTGCAAGATTTTCCGTCCCTTCTTCTCTCACATTCTCTCCCCTAGCTCTTAGTATTTTTTCGTTCAAAATTTATGCCAGATTTTTTCTGTAAAACCCTACCACCCACATGGTGTGCCGAACACTTAGTCACACTTTCTCATTATAATATTGTTGTTTTTGTATGTTATAGTTCTTCGGTCCCCCTTGTGTACCAATGGGCCAATAAAGTTTCTCTATAATGTATCTTTGTAATTATGTGTAAATTGTGTAGGGGGAATTCTATCCCTGAAGGAAATTCAGCTGAAGCAAGACTTGATGGCTTTGTTGAAAAAAAAAAAAAATCTTCCAAAAATGACCGTCAGGAAATGGAGAAGAAAAGCAGCGGAAAGTAATCAGGAGGAAATGAAAGCATTGGGAAGATGAAAGTAAAAGATATCAGCGACATTGACAAAGATTTGGAAGACATTGACAAAAGATTTGGAAGACATTGACAAAAGATTTGGAAGACATTGACAAAGATTTGGAAGACATCGACAAAAGATTTGGAAGACATTGACAAAAGATACGGCAATAAAAACGAGAAGGTTCAAATTATACAGAGATTGATTTAAATAGCTCAAGAATACTGAAGTATTAATTACTTTTAAATTCTAAATTAAACGTGAAAGAAGATCTATTGATTGTTGAACTAAAGGTGTGTCCACACATAGTCGAGCGGTCGTCGATCGATGTCGACTCAACCGTCCACACTGCCTCGATAACGTAGATAACGACTATATTTGGACACACCTCAAGAGTGAAAGGGATTCCCATGCGTTCAAACCATACAGTTTGAGCTGAATGGTCAAAAAACGGCGCATATCTTCGTGGTTATGTCCTCTTGAGACAAAGTTCTTAGACAGGAAGGTCAGTTTCATCGTCAGGAATCGATCTGTGTTGAAAAATCTGTCTAGCTGTCTGTCTTTAATGGAGAGAATTAGAAATTCTCCCCATGTGCTCTCCGAGACGCGAGATCTCGTAAACAAGTCCAATATGATAACATTATGCGACATACATAAGACCTCTTGCCTTTTATAGTCTGGTCGCGTACTGAACATACCCATTTCCTTCCTTAGAATTGGAACTTGTTCTTACGTACAAGGCGAACATGGCGTGCTCTGGATAACCCGCTAGCTTTGCAAGTTCTCTGCTTTGCTCTTGACTTTGCTCGTGTTAACTTTCTCATCTGTGCTGTAGACAGTAGAAAGCGGAGTGTATTGATTTGTGTTCTATATTTCAATGTGTTAACATGAAGTTTGTCCCCGTACTTGAGTTTAGTTGATGATATTTTATCTTGTATCCAATCTTTTGTTTCTTTCATCCTCTTTACTTTTCACCGTTTCTTAAACTCTGAATTCGACCTTTTCCAATCTGTTTTTTTTTTTTTTTTTTTTTTTTTTACCGTTGTGTTGTGCTATTTGTAGCTCAATTCACAAACCTCCCGTACAATCGTGTTCGTTGGAAGGTTTTACTTATTGAGCCATGTCGTGTGGGCACTACTGTTGATCGACCATAGCATCTAACAGAGATTGCCCGCATGAGTCTTTTTTCTGGTAGGTAGATATTCTTTAGCATGTAGGTTAGGCATTCAGCACTTTGAGCAGTACAACTTTTGTCATGTCCCAGGATAAAGCACGGCTCATATCCAATATAGAAGATGTTGAGAGATATTTATATCCATAACCAACTGACTACCTGTACATAGCTACTTACTTACGACTTACTTAGCTACTTATACGTACGACGCGACGGTACGTAGAATGTATCAGTCGTAGATTCGTATAAGCTTAAACCGACTTTTAGGGCTGTTTGCCCCACCTGAGCCTCAGAATGGGCTCTTTGAGTATGTGGAGTTGAGCTCAAAATGTATCATAGTGTTAGACATAGTTGAAGGCAGGTATGTGTTCATATTAGCATATTAAAATTTGTTGATGAAGCACTAAATTACTGACGAAATTTAAACTTTAGGAATTTCTCATATCAATCCCTCTCTTCGTCCCCTCTTTCTCTCCCTCCTTCCCCTTTTGACTTCTCCTCTAAGTCTTCCCCCGATTTTTTCACCTCTTCCCTTTTCTCTCTCTCTCTCTCTTGTTTAAAGGAGCGGTTTCGTAAACAATTTTAAGGGATTTTCGTGGAAACCTGCTTCCAGGTATTCAGCTTATTCCTGCTTATCCGATGAAGTTACAAGTGCTCGAATCAATAACATAACTTTTGGACCATTTTAAGCAAGAGGTAAGGCACCCCCATTAGTGGTTGGGCGCTACTTCAAGAGAACCGTAAAGAACTTTAAATGAAGCCCTAAAAAAATGTACCTAACTTTTAGACGAAAAAATAAAAAAAGTATTTATTTATTAATAATAGATTGACACACGGATATATTCCAAAAACGGTCCATTTACAGTAAAATCATTTAAATGTAAGTAAGTCAGGCAAAAATGTCTAGATTTAATATTCTCACCCATAGGTTCCCTCTGTTCCCTATACAATAGGTTCCCTCTGTTCCCTATAAATAAATACTTTTCTCCAAGTCAGACAAAAATATCCAAGTACCCACTCAACAAATCAATACCAGCAATATTGGTTGAGTCAGATGGATGCAGGTATCAATAACAAATAGCAATATTAACACCAGGGCGGGCGATACAAATATCGAATGTACACATACGCCTTCCTCTCAGGGACGTATCTATAGGATTTTAATATCTCCCCTGAGAAGCTTTGGGGAGGAGGGGAGATAATATACAGCTGAACTCTATTTCACGAAGGATTCTGCACTCCCTACTCCTTAGTTAATTCCACGCTCAAAAAAACGTATATTTCGTTATTATTTTCTGTCATTTCGTTATTATTTTCTTCATTTTTCAAGAGTTCAAACAGTAATTTACGGGGGTTAACTCCTTAGTTAATTCCACGCTCAGAAAAACGTATATTTCGTTATTATTTTCTGTCATTTCGTTATTATTTTCTTCATTTTTCAAGAGTTCAAACAGTAATTTACGGGGGTTATGCTGCAAATTTTCGGAGTCCGCCCGATAGTAATTGGGCAAAAATTAAAGGCCCCCCCCCTCGGCCCCGTCCCCACATACGGTCCTGGCCTTCCTCACACCTGTTAAGTCTCAAGTGAGATTTTTATGGACGTGTGTACAAAGTTAATAGAGCATTCAGGTGGCATGTACTTGCGAGTATTGATAATACCTTTTTTTGCAGCCATGCAGGTTTCTATTGAGAAATTTATTGTTCTGGAGCTGCATACAAGCTGACAGGGGAAGAAATTGCACGTGTTACTTAACCAAATTTGACCTGAAGTGTTTCCCAAGTTTCCCATAGACATTACTCGTACATACCCACTTTTTCCCCATTTTATGTATGGGATTCTTATTTTATGGCCTATACTAGATTTGATATTGGAATGCTCACATGGTATATTACTTTTTGGTGTGGAAAATTTAAATGAAGTTGGATATTCGGCCTTGTTAAGCCATGAGTTGTACTGATGGTAAGATGAATAATTACCTGCCTCTGCCTAGATGGTGTTTTTGTAGCAGTATACTGCTGGTGTAAAGGGACTTTTAAGTCCTATTGAGTATAAACAATCACTGTTATTATTAAGCTCTCTCTCTCCCTCTCCCTCTCCCTCTCTCATTTTCTTCTATATTTCTTTCCCTCCTTCCAGCATCTTTATTCCTATGATCTTCACCAAACATATTATCAAAGCGTCTCCTCTAAAGAGACTTGTCATTTCTGCTGGTTTTCTTTACTATTTCTCTTTTTCTCTTGTTTTTCCATTCCCTCTTCCCTTCTCAGTTTCCTCCTCCACCTCCTTCTCTTCTTCCTTCTCCTCCACCTCATCCTCTTCTTCCTCCTCCTTTTCAACGCGCTTCTTAATTCTGCTTCTTCTCGCAACCAACTTCCTCCTTTACGGCTCAAAGTGGGACGCCATTTTTATCCTTCTGTTTCTTTCTTTTATGTTACCCGCGGCATTTTCTTTTATGCAAGTAATGATTAGCTTCATTGTGGCTTGGAAAATGAAGACATTGAGAAATGAAAAAAATCTAGGGAACTGCTACTCGGAGCTTGAATGTATTATTCACACACACTCAAAGCTGGATAATCTCCCGTGGTAATTGTCAAGTGACGAGACAAAAAAGTATCTTTTTTTGAGCTTTTTTCCGTCAAAAAGTATGATGTATCATTTGTTTCCTGAAAAAAAGGTCTCTCAATTATATTTCAATTGAAGTATCTTTTTTTGAGCTTTTTTCCGTCAAAAAGTATGATGTATCATTTGTTTCCTGAAAAAAAGGTCTCTCAATTATATTTCAATTTTTTTACTCTCTACTCTTTTAAAAATTTCGCCTGTTTTCTCTCGAGTAAAAATAATTTTTCATTCTCTCATCGGGCAAATCACCCTGTTTTTATCTCGATTAGAAATATCTCTTTTTTCTCAATTAAATTGTTAATTTTTTCGATTATTTTCTCCTCAATAATTTTCTATTCAAAGTTGAAAAAAACATAGTAATTGGGCAAAAATTAAAGGCCCCCTCGGCCCCGTCCCCACATACGGTCCTGGCCTTCCTCACACCTGTTAAGTCTCAAGTGAGATTTTTATGGACGT